>NC_134829.1:8582793-8643447 GCF_004210375.1 Tachypleus tridentatus | reverse complement strand
CGTTTTAGTATTGATTTGGTTTATGTTTCGTTGTATAAGTCCGTAAATCTCTGGTTTAATGCAGCATGCCAGTTGATTTGGTCTAGATTCATTTTTTTTGTTTTGTAAGTCATGTAGTTCTTTGTATTTTGTGTTCAACATGGCTTTCAGTAGTTTTTCTGTAAATTTTGATAATGTTTGTGTATGTATTAAAATTTTTGAAAGTTTTACCTTTACAAAATTAGGGGTTAGTTGTTCTTTTCTACATTGTTGAATAAAATAAATGTCATTTCTTCTATTAATAATTCGTTGGTTTAAATTCCTTAGTTTCTTAACGATCGTGTGAGCGTGTACTGTTAATAGTGGTGTACGGTATGCTAGTTCAGACATAATGGTAACAGGTAAGTACAAATACACTGAGAAAAACACAAAAACTTACACTCTCGCAACAGTCGCCGTGATGAAATAATAATCAGTGATGACGAGAACTCCACTTGTTGAGAAATTTATATGCAAAAACGGCTCGTTTGGGCTGAGAAAACACTTTTACATAGAAGAGCGAACAACGTTTCGACCTTCTTCGGTCATCGTCAGGTTCTAGCCAATATTTTTATGACACAAGTTGAAACACAAGCAATTAACACAGCATTACATCCACCACTATACTGGTACAGATATGTAGATGACACGGTTGCGGATTCAAATCTACAGAACACATACTTAATTTTTTCAATCACATTAACTCTATACATCCCAACATCAACTTCACATATGAACAGGAAGAAAACAATCAAATATCATTTCTTAACCTCAAAATTACAAGAACTGATACACAATTTCAAACAGAAATCCACCGAAAATCACCCATACTGGACTATACATTCCTTGGGACTCAGCACATGAAACAAAACAAAAACTCAACATACTATGAAACCAAATAAACACACCCATAAAACTATGCTCACCAGATAAAATTAACGATGAATTAGACAAAATAAAACAATACTTCACCAACATGAATAAGTTTCCTCCACAAACCGTAGAAGACATTATACGCACCCACCTAGACAGAAAGCAAAATCAACCAACTAAAGTAAATACAGCTCACGAATCAAAAAAAACCACGAAACCATATACTGCTGTATACCATATATTCCTGACATCAGCAAACAAATAACCAACATTTGGCAAAAATTAGTAACAAAATATGACATTCCAATTAATACCAAATTTATTCAAAAACCCGGCACAAAACTGAGGTCTATACTATGTAAAAACTACACTGACAAACACCACACCAACATTATTTATAAAATACAATGTGATAACTGCCACGACTTCTATATTGAGAAACAAGTAGAAAAATGGAAACCAGATTCAAAGAACATAAAAAGTCACCTTCACACGTTTTCGAACACTGCAAGTCAAATAAACACAAAATAACCATAGAAAACACTCAAATACTAAATAAAGAAACAAACATAAACAAACGCAAAATTAAAGAAGCCTTACTTATACAACAACTTAAACCCAAAATAAACCAATATAAAGGAACGCCTTTATACCTATATTAATAAAATAAAATAAATAAAATTATATATTCAAACATCTAATACCGCCCTCTACATTTCGACACACAGTTACACAACCCCTTTCAAACATGTGGTCAGCTTCCGGTCAGTTACCTCTTTCTTTGTGAACCTGACGATGACCGAAGAAGGTCGAAACGTTGTTCGCTCTTCTATGTAAAAGTGTTTTCTCAGCCCAAACGAGCTGTTTTGCATATAAATAATAGGGCAAACTGAATTTCCTGTCAGAAAACGTGATAATGCTATAGCCCAATTTACTTGTTATTTAAAACACTGAATATTGAACAGATATTTTTTTCATAATTGCATATCTAATCAATCAAATCCTGCAAAAAACGAAAACTAAATTTTGTTTTAGGCCTTTTTACGTAATGTAGCTAGACGTCTCTATGTTATAGATGCCCAGCGGTGAGTAACAAATTCAAACCGTCGATATAAGTAGCACAACCGAAGTTGTGACATTCTCACGCATACCTGCAGGGCAGAACATTTACATCGTTCCTTTAAATAGCGCTATTTAAATGCATCATTCGATACGTCTAATGGGAATAAAGATGATAACAAATATTTGTGGAACATTTCTTCGTTGTACTCTAGTGGATACTTGATATTATTAAAAAGTTCTACTGAAATATTTAATCTGTATGTTCGTTAGATGACACTGTGTGTTAGGTTGTTTAAAAAGTATACGAACGTAGTTGTGTGTGCGCTACTTCTTCAATGGACAAAGAAAATATGGCGCTACTGTGGTCGCTATGTATTTATTTCTGAATTTCGCGCAAAGCTACACGAAGGATATTTGCGCTAGCCGTCCCTAATTTAACAGTGTAAGACTAGAGGGAAGGCAGCTAGTCATCACCATCCCCCGCCAACTCTTAGGCTACTCTTTTACTAACGTAACGAATAGTGGGATTGATCGTAACATTATAACGCCCCCACGGCTGAAAGGGCGAGCATGCTTGGTGCGACAGGGATATGAACCCGCGACCCTCAAATTAAGAGTCGCACGCCTCAACACACTTGGCCATGCCGGGCCCAAGAGATAAGGTGACCATTGCAGATAAATCAACTAACGAATAATGGCAATTGTATTTTAAAATGTCCATTCCCAGGTCGCTACGTCTTTATAAATATAGTGGCGCTACTGCTACTGCTACTTTTGAAAATGACATTTTTAACGGTAATGTTTTTGTCAATGGATAATGTAAAAATGAAAAACGCAAATTTACTAGAGTAACAGAAATACCTATACTATAACATAATACTGACTTTTCAGAACAGCCTAGCCATACAAACTTCGATGGCCCGGCATGACTAGGTGGTTAAAACATTGGACTCTTAATCCGAGGGTCGCGGGTTCGAATTCTCATAACACCAAACATGCTCGCATTTTCAGCCGTGGGAGCGCTATAAAATGATGGTCAATCCCACTATCCATTGGTAAAAGAGAAGCCTACGAGTTGGCAGTGGGTGACGATGACTAGCTGCCTTCCCTCTAGTCTTACACTGTTAAATTAGGGACGGCTAGCACAGATAGCCCTCGTGTGGTTTTGCGCGAAATTCAAAACAAACAAACCATCAGCCTTCGATACACCCAATGACAGCACTGAAAAAATACAGCGTCAAAAAATAAATGAATATGATGACAGTAATAATAACAATAATGAAAGAGCTAATAAGGCGATATGTTGTTGTTTGTAGTTAAGCACAAAGCTACACAATGGGCTATCTGTGCTCTGCCCACCAAGGATATCGAAACTCGGTTTCTAGCGTTGTAAGTCCAAAAACATTCTGTTATGCCACGGACGATAAAGACGCTATAAAATAATAAATATCTCGTATTGGAAGACATTGCATCCGTTATTCTTTGTTGAATTTTATTACTGTTTTAATTTACTATTCCATTTCAGTAGCATCAGCTTCTCGATCCGTCAATTTAATTATTTTTGTATGCTTTAAGATGTCTTTTGAGAAAATTCACTCTGTAGTTACGCGTGTGTGTGTGTTTTCTTATAGCAAAGTCACGTCGGACTATCTGCTGAGCCCACCGAGGGGGAATCGAACCCCTGATTTTGCGTTGAAAATCCGAAGACATACCGCTGTACTAGCGGGGGACCTCTGTAGTTACATTTGGTGGAACTGACGCATTGAAGTGAATGAAGAGAGAGTTGAAAGCTGGTGAAGGAAACAAACTCGGTTCCACATCTTTTGAAGTAGACGGTTCTCTCTTCAGGAACAGATTTCTTTTGGTACTTGGTAGTTTTGAACGTATTACTTGCGGATTTTGCTTGTTGTTTAAAGCGTGTGAAGAAGTACTCTTTGTCATTTCTTGCGATGCTCAAAAATGACGTAGAAAAATCACTTAAATAAACACTTACTGAGCCTTCCTTACCACCACCTTCCATCTTCTGTAATTTATTTAAATCATCATTTGTTTTACAGTTTCTCTCCCCTCGTTCGAGTTAGTCAAAACGAGTTTGAACTACCGAGGCTATCATCAAGGTTTCTCGACTTTGTCAAACATTCGGGAAGTGTTGGTACCAGTAGTTCTCTACAGAACTTAGCTTCACTTTATGGTGAACCAAGTACGTGTGCTACAAGTCGCACGACGACTACACGTTTTTTGAAGAAATTTTTGTCCGAAGTGTTAAAATGACCGACGGCCAGCTGATCACACTCTTTATTGACCGAACCTTCTTTCTTCGTTATATCACTCTCGGTACGAACGAATGTATCGTATACCGAATTCTACTGTGTAGTACATGGAATAACAAAGCGTTCATCCGGTTATTTTTGTATAAGTTCAGCTGCCATGGTGCTACAGTTCTGTTTGCCCAAAGCCTCTGGGTCAGCGTAAATGTCGATCGGGACTCTTTCTTGAATGTACCGTAGCTCTAAGCCTCTTTTGCATCACTGGTTACTACAACGTTGTGTCCATGTACCACTCATCAAAGATGCTCGAAAAGAAAGCAAACATCACTGTGCTCTATCCCGTTGTTATTGATATCAGATATGCTGTGGAAGCTAACCTCGTTTTAGCGCAGATAGCCTAATTGTTTTGCGCCATAAGACACCAAATAATCAAACAAACAGCCTCGTTTTTTATTGGTTTTCACCACTTGACTCGAGCGTACTTTGGAATCACCAGCATCAATACTTACAGATTCAACTCTCGATTCAGCAGAGAAACTCTTGCAGAAAAAAAAGAAAACAAAATATAAAACGCGATGTGTATATAATTTGTGGCATAAATTAGTAGGACCATCTTGTATGGTACTACCACATTAGCATGGCACAATGGCAATGGTTTTTTAATAATAGCAATTCAATGTCTTATGTAGAGTTCTACTAGTCATAACCAGCTATTCAGTTCACCTGTCAGTCTCTAGTCGAACACTAGGTATAAGAGATACGACTTCAAAAAACTTTTATAAAACCTGAAAGGGTTTGCAACTCGAAAGGAAGCGAGTTATAAAACTTGAGAGCAAAGACAGAGATAAACACGATCACCAAAGAGAGAGAGAAACAGTATTGGTATGAATGTGGACCTATAAGATATGTGTGGTAGCTTTTAGGCTCTCTTAAATTTTCATTATTCTGTTATGCTTTCTTGAAGGCATTAGATGTCAGATTAATAAATCCTATTCGGTTTGAAAAAACAACAACAAACGAGGTTAGACAAACATACTTACGTAGTAACTAGTTTATTTTGCATTAGTTAGCCCTCTCAGTACTAACTGGCAGCAATGAATGTTGCTTCAACTGACCTATAGCTTGACCTGTTTACTTCCCTTCCTCTCCTCATGAACGATTCAAAATTCTTGAGTTTATGGGAATATTTGAAAGCAATGTGTTCTTCAGACTAAAGAGTGATTTTTGTTGTTAACACTGCAAGTATTCATTTGGGACAAACATAACTTACACTGCAACATGTCCCGGCATGGGCAGGTGGTTAAGGCACTCGAATCGCAATCTGAGGGTTGTGGGTTTGAATCTCCGTCACACCAAACATGCTCGACCCTTCAGCCATGGAGGCGTTATAATGTGACGGCCAATCCCACTATTCGTTGGTAAAACAATAGTCCAAGAGTTGGCAGTGGGTGGTGATGACTAGCTGTCTTCCCTCTGGTCTTACACTGCTAAATTAGAGACGACTAGCGCAGATAACCTTTTAATAGCTTTGCGCGAAATTCAAAAAACAAACAAACAAAAGAGTAGCCCAAGAGTTGGCAGTGGGTGGTGATGACTAGTTGCCTTCCCTCTAGTCTTACACTGATAAATTATGGACGGGTAGCGCAGATAGCCCTCGAGTAGTTTTGCGCAAAATTCAAAACAATATATGTTATTTTATTAGTAATAAAATATATATTATAAATCACATTTGTAATAACTAGTTCTGGTACCCGTACCCTGGACGGGAGCTATGTAGAATCATTATTAATGAAAGGTTATCGTACGACATGAAAAGTTGTTTCATTTGTATATAATTAAAAAAAGACGCCCATAAAAACAGCAAAACACTTAGTGTAAAACCGTAAATTTGAATGTATCTCCTCATGGACCCAACAAACCTTCATGCCAAATTTAGTAAAGATTCATCAACAGAGACGAAGAAGTGTTAAAAAACACTCATAAAAATCGCAAAACGCAAAATTGAAAATTTGTGTGTATTTCCCCATGGACATAATGATCCTCCATGCCAATTTTGGTGAAGATCTATCCACACTCTGCGAAGTATGTATATTGGACATACAACAGACAGTACTATCATATTTATATAGATGACGCCAATGCATTAGATCCGCGTATGACGTATTCATGACGTCATATCTACACTCTGAGAATGTAGAAAAAAAATAGAGTTCTTCCTTACGGGAAAATCGTGACCTCTAATGAAACCTACATGCACACAGGATAAAAAATTCGCGAAGTTGGAAGTTGCGCACTGCGTAATAAAAAGGTTTTTCCAGTATCATATAAGCAAGAGTTCCATTATAGGATGATATACATGTCTGGGATTTCCTTAACTAATTACCTGACATGAAATATAAACTAGCTGGTTCATATGATTATATCCTATTATATATTGAGATGTATTAATCGAGAAAATTGCTTGAATTATTCAGTTCAGGTATTTAATAAAACATTTAACTATACTTCTAAACTAAATTTGTACATAAAAATAAATTAATAAACGTCTTAAAATAATTTAACATTAAATTGATAATTTAAATTGTAAATATCCAACATAATATTATTATAAACAAAGATAAAGATCGCTTCTTATATGTATATTACGTAGTATTACGTCTCAGATCGCTGCATATCGAATCAGCTGAATACGTCAGATGACATAGGTAAGCCTAATTAAGTCCGAAACAATATATATATATACAAATTTATTTAACTATACAATGATAAAAATATAATTATATACAATATACATATGTTTACATTTGTAAATGTAGCTAGTATCGCTTTGCATTGAGTAAAAAATGGAGCGAATCTGCGTGCAATCGCTATGAATGCTCAAATGTAGCGTCGATCCATTAGTCTTTCCTGGTAACACAGCGGCAGTACGCACAGTTCTGTATGTGAAATTACGCTTTTATATTTTGTTTTTTGTTATTTTGTAGTACCAAGATACACAAAGGTCCATTTGCGCTCTGTCCACCACAGAGTATAAGATGCCAAATTTTAGCTTTGTAAGTGCAAAATTATCGCTAACTCACAGGGGAGGACGTTTTTGTATAAAACACGGATGCCAGCTTGATGGAATTTGTATAGAAGTACATGATACGGTGTGTAGAGTATGTGAAAATACGTTTCCATGTATAAAAACATATTTCTTGGTATTTGATGTCAATATTTTGTGTACATATGTATATATGTGCGTTACGATGTTTGAATGGTTTATAAAAGTGCTAGCAAATTTATTCGTCAAACGCGTCCTATTAAGACAATACTCCAATTTCTTCTGCAGAGTTGATCACTTAGCAATAAGCGCCACCTACTGGCGAAGATCAGAAGTTTCTTGCGTTGTTTTTACTTCTTTTCAACCTTAATTCTAGGTTGGCTGGTATTTTTGAAAGCCAATAATTTTTACACCAAGATGGCTGGCTCTATCACATAGGACAAGTATGCTCTGTGAAGGGGATTCGAATTCGCAACCCTATTCACCATGCCATGTCAGGGACTGAGGTTTATAACATAAACAAAGACTATCGAAAACATAGAAGAGCTAGTGATTTACATTCCTATTGGGAAGGTTGTGAACACGCTACGAAATAATTATTCTGGACACAAGACTGCATGGACAAGGTCATCTACATCAAAATAAGTATCGTTATTCACACAACGCGTCAGTTAGAAATTGAAGCCCATTGTTGTCCAATGACTCAACATAGACTTCTGGACAACAACTGAAGCAAAAATCTGTGACGAAAAAATTCATGAGTCCAGCTTGAAGGCTAGGATATCTGACCCAGACCCTACAATTGACCTCACAGGTTGTTTGTATTTTTATATAATATTGGCAGAAACTTCATTGAGTACTTTTATTCTTCACAGATGAGTTTCAACTATTGATGGACACGTTCGTATTTCTAGGACAAGATCTGAACGACATATAACATCATTCAAGATGGCTGCTTCGATTATCTAGAGGCATCAGAAAAATGGACGAACCGATTTTGTTGTATTTCTAAGGTTTACACTCGGTATTTGGCGAAGTATTGAATCCAGTTATTTGAACTTTTGTGGACGTAATTCAACCAAACTTTATCACAATGTGTAATAATGCCTGTCGTCATGCTGTTGGGATTGTCCAGCAAGAAGCCTTGATGCAACTACCCTATAAAACATTTGAGTCTTGTTTGGACGTCACGTAGATCATAACTCTAACTCAACAAGCTACATCAGAAAGATTGAATGAGATAAGAGCACTCCCCATGACATTATCCACCGCGTACTTAAAAACATGCTTCACAGAAGTAGAAACTAAACCAATACCGTTACTACCGTAACCACATGAATACGTTTTTCTCAGGTTAGTACATTCAGTGAGGCAACATCTAAGATCATTTTGAACTTGCTAGTGTTCACATCACTGGAACAACAGGGGTTTATTGCCAACAAGACTTGTTTATTAATTATATTCACTTAATATGTGTGGCTTCTAAAATATACTCTAATGCTTTCTTTGTTTATTTAATTCAAAAGTATCTCGATTGACTAAAAAATTAAAACTAAAGTATTTTTTCGTTTGTTTAAAATTAAACACAAAGGTAGACAATGAGTTATCTGTGATCTGCCCACCATGGGTATCGAAACCCAGTTTCTAACGTTGTAAGCCCGCATAATTACCGCTGTACCATTGGGGGGCGATTTAACAATGATATGAAAGTGAGCCACAATTATTAATAACTGTATAAGAGTGTAGAACAGTTATTTAATAATTATATAAGAGTGTAAAACTGTTATTCGAGACATGCACAAAAATATGTCTTGGTTGTTTTCTGGATATGCAAAGATATGCCACGATAATTTAATAGATACACAAAAGTATGTCAATGTTTTTTGTTTTTTTTTTAAGCTCGTGTAATGTTGCATATCTGTTGTTTGAGGGATTTATAAATGCATATCTGGGTTGCTCGAATGAAATGCGAGCGAAACTGCGAACGACAGCCATTTTAATCTGATCATTTAAAAGCCAGTTGTTTAAAATGGTATCTTTATATAAATATGGCAACGATTTATTTGTTTCAGAAGATAAGTTTTCAGCGCTCTGTCTATCACGGGGAATCGAATTCCGGATTTTAGCACTGGAAGTCCGTAAACTACCGCTGACTCACGAGAGGTGGCATCAGCAGCTAACTATAAAAAGATATATAAAATGATAAAATTACCTTTAATTAATTCCCTGTCACACCAAATATGCTCATCCTTTCAGCCATAAGGGCGTTATAATGTCACGATCAATCTCACTATTCGTCGGTAAAAGAGTAGCCCAAGAGTTGGCGGTGGGTGGTGATGACTAGCTGCCTTCCCTCTAGTCTTACACTGCTAAATTAGGGACAGCTAACGCAGATAGCTCTCTTGTACCCTTGCACGAAATTCAAGCCAAACCTGTAATTAATATAACAAGTTTCTTCTTCGCTTGGGCATCTAATGCAACTAGAAATAAAACGTAACTATGTTTAAAACGTAACCCTCATTTGGGATGTGAAACAAATATATTTTAATTTTAATATAAATTATAATTCTCAGCTAAAAATCAATATATTTCAGTTCATGTAGGAGATTCATTTAAGCATTTTTACATATCCTTTAAAGACATTTAGGCTGTTGTTTTGAATTAACCACAAAGGTACACATTGGGCTATCTGTGCTCTTCCCACCACGGGTATCGAAACCCGGATTTTAGCGTTGTGTGTCCGCAGACATAACGCTGAGCCACTGTGAGGCGACACTGAGGCGTAAATAGTTGTGATTTTTTTTAACTTTTGCTCTGAGGTATAGTTTCTTTTTGTTTCTTTGTTTTTCACCCTTACAACAGAAAATGATACTGTTTGATGGCCATTATATTCATGTTGACAGTAAAAATTGGGAAAGTCCATATTGTTAGTTAATAATGATGAGATATGTGTTAAAAATTGAAGGACCTTTAGCCGCCATTTTCTTCAGAACATATGCAGTTACGCATTTACAAACAAACAGACAAAAGCAGACAAGCCCGGCATGGTCAGGTGGGTTGATGCGTTCGACTCGTAATCCGAGGGTCGCGGGTTTGAATCCCCGTTGCACCAAATATGCTTGCCACTTCAGTCGTGGGGGCATTATAATGTGATGGTCAATCCCACTATTCGTTGGTAATAGAGTAGCCCAAGAGTTGGCGGTGAGAGATGATGACTAGCTGCCCTCCCTCTAGTCTTACATTGCTAAATTATGGACGGCTAGCGCAGATAGCCTTTGACTAGCTTTGCGCGAAATTCAAAAAACAAACAAACCAGACGCTTCTGACGAAGAACTCTAGATAATGGATACTCTTTTTATTTAATATTCGTTCGACATTCGTGTTTTTGCATTCTATAGATTGTTATAACATATACATTACTTTCTCGAACATTATCGATCAATAAAATCGTAATAGAAACTTACAGTCATTTGGTTTAGTAGCAAAATTGCTTTTGAAAATTCTGTGCGTCAGAGGAGCCACTCAAACTTGTTTAAGGAACCGTCGAGAAACTCGAATGTGCTGAAAAAACATGAAGCTAATTAGAATGTGATGAAAAGCCAAAGCACATACTTGCCAGACATCCTTGACGCAAGTACCAGATTGAAAAGACGTATTTCCTGCCTTGTTGGAACAGAAAAGACATGCGAGAAATTATTAGTTATACACACAATTTACATGTTCTGTTTGTCATCAGGAGCTTGTGTTTGGTAACTCATGGAACTGAAGTTTGTGGAATTATATTGTTATTATCAAAAACATGTTAGAACTTATTTGTTTGTTTTGTACTTCGCGCAAATCTACATGAGGGCTACCTGCGCTAGTCGTCCCTAATTTAGCGGTGTGAGACTAGAGGGAAGGCAACTAGTCATCACAACCTTCAACCAACTTTTGGGATACTCTTTTACCAACGAATAGCGATATTGACCGTAATATTATAACGTCTCAACGGCTGATAGGGCGAGAACGTTTGGTGGAACAGGGATTCGAACCCGCGACCCTCAGATAACGAGGCAAGCGTCCTAACTACCTGGTTATAACAAATAATTCAGTGTTTAATGTTAAAATAATAAGAAACAACAACATTAGTTACAAAATAACTGTTATGGGATTATTGTTCAGCAAAGAAAAGTACTTTAGAGTGAACAAACATATCTAATTATATCTGTAGCTTTTCCAAATGATAACACTACGTTACTAACGTTCCCACTATTGATCGAAGAAGTTTCGCTGCTAGTAACAAATATTTCAATATTTTCGATCTATTAAACAACAAAAATTGTTTCAAAGTTCTGTCAAACTTTTTTATGTTTTTTGTTGTTTTTCCGAACAGGTTTACTTTATCTACAATGATTATAAATGTTAACATGTATGACTGTATCAATAACTGCTTTCTTTTTCGAAACACAGCCTGTTTTCCGCCTGTTCATACACCCGTTTATTCTTCAGTAATATATATGTGCAGCCTTAACTTTTACTATTGCCCATCTATTCAATGGACCTGTCTTCTTATCAACTTGCCAAGAAAGGAAGCTCTCAGTTTATATATAGGTGAAGCAACTCAAGGACCTCGTAGCTTCTCATTTCAGCAGCCAAGCTTACGGTCGATACAAACAAGAATTCTATTGGTGCATAGCGTGTATGTCTAACTTCACTGTCCTCAGTCTAAGAAAAGTATCTGCGCCCGTGCAGACATTGGCAGCAGAAAATTACATTACACAAATAAAGAATAAAATACAGCATACATAAATGTTTACGTATTGAAGTTTTGTTTGCTTTTATTTTAAACAACGAAACCTTGAACAATTTAAAAATGAACCACCATGAATGTTGTATTCTCGATCCCAGAATTCATAGTTTCTTAAAATTAAAATATTATTTGCAACTGTACAGCATTGGTTCCTGTGAAGTATTTTTTACGTGATATCCTTAGCGGAGAGATACATTTTTAAAGATACTCTAAAATAGGTTTTTGTAAAACATTCGTATATCCAAGAAACAATACTGGCACTACTTATTTGTTTTTGAGACAAGTGAGCAAGTGAAAACTTTCATCAGACACTTTAGCAAATGAATCATTCTATGCCAACTCACCTGGAAAAAACAGAACTTTTCCCAGTTCATATCATAGATTTTGTTGAAAAAAGTCAAGCAAAATCTTCATTTTGATTTATTCAGCCATGGCCAAGTGTGTTAAGGCGTTCGACTCGTAAACCGAGGGTCGCGGGTTCGAATCCCGGTCGCACCAAACATTCTCGCCCTTTCAGCCGTGGGGGCGTTATAAAGTTACGGTCAATCCCACTATTCGTTGGTAAAAGAGTAGCCCAAGAGTTGGCGGTGGGTGGTGATGACTAGCTGCCTCCCCCTCTCGTCTTACACTGTTAAATTAGGGACGGCTAGCGCAGATAGTCCTCGAGTAGCTTTGCGCGAAATTCAAAACAAACAATCAATTATTCAGCCATGCAAAATTCTAAAGCTGTACTGCATGGCTAAATAAAATCAAAACGAAGCTTTTGCTTAATTTTTTTCAAGGAAATCTATGACATGAACTGGTAAGTCCTAGGTGAGTTGGCGTGGAATGACCCAAGTGGATTTGGGAGTTGTCTCTTGTCTAGTATTGTTAGGTCATCCTTCCCTCTTACTGTCGAATTATTTTCTTTCAGCAACAATATTGTCTGAATAAAGTTAAACCGAGCTGGCATACCCCATTTAATAATCATTTTGTCTTGAACCAATGACTTGTGTTATCAAATTAACCTCACCCACTCGTTAAGGACTATATCCAGGACCACTGTTTTCCATTTCCAAAGTAAACCCTGCTAGATTAATATGCCTGTTAACCACCAAATCCAGTACTACTGCTTTATGTCACTAAATTAACCATTTGGGTACTGAAAAACCAATATAGACAAGTCGACTGCTCTCCATTAATAAAGTAACCATGTAAGCTCACTACACGTGATAACCGCTGAAGCCAGTACAACTGGTTTTTTGTCGTTAACGTGACGAATTATGTTTATCACGCCTGCCAACCACTATAACCAGGACAACTGCTCTCTGTTGTTAAAGTAACCATGTAAACAACCCCAAATATATATATATTCAGAACAATCTTTTACAACAATCATAAAAATTAATGTTGATCTATTTAATTATTCAGGTTTCGCTGTTTATTGTTGTAAATGTAACTGTTTATTATATTTAAACATACTATGTACTTTGTTTGTTTTCTGTTTAGCATTTTAATCATAATACTTCCACGTTTGTTAATCTAAAGCTAACTAATTCCCATTTAAAAGGGAAACATTCAGCACCCAACTAAAAATATATTTCTCATTAACCTGAAAAGCACATCAAACTTCTGTACGTTATACACATTTAATATTCCTTCAGCTAAACGATCGATTTCTGCTTATAATATCTTTATGCTTTTTACCTTATAGGAAGAAGATTGGTGTTCTGTCGTTGCTGGCGTCCAACATTCCCTATTGTTTTGCATTAGTGTCTTCTACGTGACAGTAGTGGAAATGTGTTTCACTAGGTGGCGTATTTATTTCCATCGTCATAAAAAAAGAAATCTCCATCTTGTAAAATTGTAACTCTTCAGACTGTACTGTGTCACGCAACAGATAAAAAATATGATGAAAGTTTAAAAAAAAAACAAGAGAGAGAGAGAAGAGAAATTGTTAAACTGGTTCCGAGAGTAAGAGTCTAGCCAGTAAGAGTCTTCCCATTTACTGTAATATTTATTTTCTCACTTTGTATCGAATAGTGCATATCGTCACATTCAATATCCAAATAAGTACCGTATCTGTTTATCAGAAAATACAGAAAGAAACGTCTGGAAAAGACAATAGAAGATAAAACTTGATTCTTGTCCATAATACAAATAAAATAACAGGCAATAAAACATTAAATATTTTAAGACGTCTCAATCACTACTCACCGCGTTGATAATAAATTAAATGTATTTACGAATTATCACGATATTTAAAATACTTTTTTTTTTTTATTTAACGCAAACACGATCTTAAAACCGAGACGGAGAGAGATCCGTGTAAACGACGTGAAAGTAACGGAAATCTCTGCTGAAACTACAAAATACGGAATAATTTGAAGCATTAATAACGGTTGCCAAAAATTGAAGGTCGTAACAATAATAGATTATAAGCCACTCAAGGTATTTCGTTTCAATATTCCTACAACGTGTCATCACTGATTAAAAAAAAACGACTCATTCTAGATAAGTTTCTGAACTGTAGAGATTACTAAAAAGTCGTGTGACATGAAATATACTTACATTATAGATCAATTACAAAACCAGTTTTAGAAAAAATTCCAGTTGCTATACTTTCTTGTGGTGAGAAGATTTCTTCATATTAAAAAAAACAAACAGGTACGAGTCACGTGGTCGTTCTTAAAGTCTATTTCTAGGCAGTTTCAAAATAATATGTACTTAGATTTAGTTCGCGTGATTATTGTTCGGTGGTGTATTATTAGTAAAACAATAAAACAAAAGATTAGTAAAAAAGGTATTATGTTGAAATTAGTGTACCATTTAGAATATCTACAATCAGATTAAAATGACTGTGTATGTATAGAAAATGACTTATTACTATAATTAATAGATATTGACTAATTAAAAACGTATGTGTTTACGTCAAACATTTCAGTATTAAACAAAACCAAGTTACTCGTAAAAGTAATTTTAAAGCATGTCACGTGATTTCCAACTAGCATTGCGTCCATTCTCCAGAACCCGGAATGAAACACAGTATTAATTCTTAGTACATATATATATATATATAATTTTAATTATTTTTTAGAATCAATGTAAAGAAGCGATATACCTACCGGTAACTACACTTGATTCTGTTGTGTACTCAAGTTTTGGTGGCTTTAGATAGATGCAGAGCCCGGTTTAGAACCCTTGAGGCCCACCGACGCAATAACGAGATACTGGAGGTCCTTTTCCTCTTGTGATTCAAAATGAAGACCTCTATGAAACTGCATGGGTTGAGCCACCTCTAAATCCGGTTCTGCTTAAATGCAAAAGAATTGTGTATCAAAAACAAACTTCTTCGTATTCACGTGGTCAAGTATTTATTTAAAAC
The DNA here is from genome assembly GCF_004210375.1 of Tachypleus tridentatus. Taxonomy (NCBI): domain Eukaryota; kingdom Metazoa; phylum Arthropoda; class Merostomata; order Xiphosura; family Limulidae; genus Tachypleus; species Tachypleus tridentatus. Next base: position 8,628,031 of record NC_134829.1, on the reverse strand, counting down.
GGTAGCATTCGTGATTTATTTATTACAAACAGAACTGTACATTTTCGGTGAAATAACAGTATAATTCAGTGGTATGAAGTTAAATTAGTCTTAACTGGGAATTTCATGTGCTTCTCTGTCTTTTTATAGAATGTTGACATTTTGAGAGAATGAAGTTAAAATTTACTGTTCAAACTTTTATCTCTTTTCAAATGAATCCAGACCGTTACTTTGATTTAATAAAGAATCTTAGACATTCTTGTGGCTGTAGACTGTTATTTTAACGGAGTGGGTAACGCACTAAAATAAACTAAAATCTTTATATCTGGAACTTGTGATTCATGAACTTGTATTTTGTTTTTGTTTCGAATTTTGTGCAAATTTACACGATGGCTATCTGCACTAGTCGTCCCTAATTTAGTAATATAAGAACCACCGCCAACTCTTGGGCTACTCTTTTACCAACTACTGATGGAATTGATCGTCACATTTTATCGCTTCCACGGCTGAAAGGGCGAGCATGTTTGGTGTGACGAAGATTCTAACCCTCGACCCTCAGATTACGAGTCGAATGCCCTGACCACTTGGCCATGCCAGACATGAAATTATGACCAAAGCAAAAAAACCTGATGATCGAGACGAGTTGTTCATAGGGCATCACCGAAATCTGAAAGCTTTACTGTTGTTCTTGTAATCACTTTACTTAATTAGTATATAAAAGTAGAAAGTGTTTCAAAAGGTTAAAGAAAATGTCCATTCTGGTCGTGTCCGAATAGTGAATTTTGATTATATTTTCCTCATAAAGTGTTTAAGCTATACAATCTTAAATTTTTCAGTAATTATTTTGTACTAGATTAACTACAGAGAACTTATACGTTACTTTAAAATGATTTTGAACAAATATATCAGCCAAAGTCGATATAAAGTTGAGTTGGAATGAAATGTGTGAAAATTATATCCTGATATTGCTTGGTGTTTCACAGGTAGTGTGATGCCATGAAACAACAATTATTGAGAAAATCATGGACATAAGAATACATTAAAACTAAAAAGATATCTTTAGATCGAGAATTTAGAATTTCCAAAATGAGAATATCTATTGCACCTATTGAGAAAACAAATAAATATGGATCAGCTTGAGGTATCAGCACTATCATGAAAGAAACTTATAAGAAGTTGCGTCTCAGTTGAGATAACAAGCACAAAAACACACAAATACAATGTTTAGCGGTAAAATCCGTCCAAATGCTCCAGATAACAATAGTGTGCACCACGAATAACAAGAATCTCAAACTGGAAATGAGACCAACGAAGTTTAGAATCACCAAAATAATTCTGCCAATCAAGCTCACTGTTCAATCGTCGAAATTACGAATTTCTGAGTGATAGGATTGGCAAAATAATCCCTGGGAAATCGTCGTCTTCGTACACTACATGGATTATGACAGGAGAACTATTTGATGTGGATATGACAGTCTTACAGCAGAACCTGATGTAACGAAAAGTACAGTGCAAGATTTTTATCAAGATGCACTAGTGTCAGATATGGTATGATAGAACGTGGAGACATGGACTATAACAACGTGGTTAGGCTTCAAAATCGCTTTTAGTAAAACGTAATAAATCTCTAATTTAAAAACATGGATAAGAGTGTTTTTTGAAAAAATACTGAAATTTTGAACTTCAATGTTTATCATAATAAATTGACAAACAACGATTTATAAGCATTATAAAGTGGTATGGTTTTGAAGAAGACAGAAGAAGAGAGACCAATGTTATGTCGAAGCATATAGAAAGTTCCCCATAAGACCATTTCACTGTGTTTATAAATCGTTGTTTGTCAGTTCGCTATTACATTAATATAATGTGCTTCCACGAATAAAAACCATTTTTTATATAATCATATAGAAAAATTGTATTTCGATAAGCGTCATATTACTATGATTTGTTTCCAAATTTCCTAACCTATTTGAAATATTCACAGATGCTATTTACTTTTCATAGACAATAAAAAATATTATTAACATACTCAAGGACTTTAGCTATATTGGCTCAATACAGACTGTTACTGACAAAAATTCACTCTCATACTATGGCAACTCATGGAATATTTATTCTAGCCACGCGCTTAGACACTACCTGTCATGTGTTGGCCCAAGAAAAATGCCAAAATAGGTTGGAAATAAACCAACAAAAACCGAGGGCTAACACAAAATGATTGAAAATAGGATATGGTACATGCACCTACTGTCACAGAGCATAACATTTCTTATGATTCATAACGTTGGCCAACACCATGTGCCCTCTTGGAAAAAATTACATTCTACTGCACAAGAAACGCAAATCTTCAGTTTATAAGATTAAAATCGCTCACACATTCTGGTGCCCTTCCATGTTTGCTTATTTATTAGTTGTATTACAAAGTGAAACAATGCCTGTTTGACGAGTTTTGATTGGTTAAGATGTTGAAAGGGTGAGCTCTGATTGGCTGACATCCAATGCATATAGAAGCACCATGAGAAGAATATTCAATAAAGAGTATTATTTATCGCTGTCACGCGGTCATTACTGAAGAAGTGTCAGGAGATGGAACTCAAACAGAGAATCTATATCATCAACATTCATTAGTGTATTATTTACTGCCGCCCCTGACCACAACTAAAGAAACACTAGTATTATTTAGTGGCACCCCTGACCATGACCAAAGGAATATTAGTATTATTTACTGCTACCTCCTCATCATGACTAAAGGAATGCCCCCCGCTAGTACAGCGGTATGTCTCCGGATTTATAACGCTAAAATCAGGGGTTCGATTCCCCTCGGTGGGCTGAGCAGATAGCCCTATGTGGCTTTGCTATAAGAAAAACACACAAAAACACAGACTAAAGGAATATTAGTATTATTTACTGCCACCTTCTAATCATGACTAAAGGAATATTAGTATTATTTACCGCTACCCCTCATCATAACCAAAGGAATATTAGTATTATTTACTGCCACCTTCTAATCATGACTAAAGGAATATTGGTATTATTTATTGTCATTTTCTGATCATGGCTGAAGAAATGCCAAGAGTTCAGGCTAAGATAGAATCGCCATGTGATAGTCTCTTATCTTCATGGCTAATAAATAATTCATTGATACTGACGCTAAGTTTCGAATACACACACGAGCACGTGTAACTCAACCAACTAAGCCCTCACTCACTCATTAACTAGTTGAGGGTAAAATATTATCTGAGTTTAAAAAAAAATAAGTTCAGAAACATACTTCGTATGGCATACTCTCTACTACACTTAAGAGGCATTTGTAAGTTTGAGTGTCGCTTTCATTATTCAATTTAGATTAAAGACCATATTTTTAACCAAAATTGTCGTCAAATGCTGATTATCTGCATATCCATCCTTACTGTAAGTAATATTACATTGATTTTACATGAAAAACTTTTGACTTTTGTGAAGAAACACAAAAATTGCAGGTCTTTCAAAAAGATCAGTTATGCTGGCAACACGACCTGGATTAGTGCGAAGTATTCGTCCACTTTAAGTTCCGAACAAGGGTCAACGGAGAAGGCTCCTTATAGAAGAGATTTGTTTCTTTGTTTTGTATTAAGCACGAAGCTACACAAAGGGCTATCTGTGCTCTGCCCACTACAAGTATTGAAACCTGACTTCTAGCAGTATAAGCCCGCAAACATACTGATGTGTCACTGGGGGACATCTCATGGAAGATAGCTTGCTTATACATAAACTAAAGACAGAAGTTAACCAAGTAAGTTCTGCTTACTAATTACGTTATAACCACATTTGAATTTTTCTGAAATATAATTATCTAGTCTCATTCTCAGAATTATCATTTTGTTAATTAAGGCCTTACAGTAGATTAGTTTCTCTGGAACACTCCTTGAACTTGCACGGGTTCAGAAGAAATAGAGTGTTGTCGGCTTTTTTTTATTTTTTAATACTATTATTGGGACACAGTGGCGTAGCTAGGAGACAAGGGGGACACCTGTCCCTGGGCGCAGCGTCGTGAGTGGGGGGCGCCAAATTGATGTTACATAATTACGAAAATTGTGTAACGAGGAGGCGCGAAAACTGACTTTGTCCTCGGGCGCTGAAAAACCTAGCTACGCCTCTGTTGGGACATAATAATCAGTGAAGTAAAAGTGAAACGCATACGGGATCAACCAAGAATAGTATTATTATATTTATTGCCAGGGTTTTTGTCGGGTTATTATATATTTAAAATCACTAATCAACCTAAAATAAAAGAAATAGATACTAATTTTATATGCAAAAAACGGCTCGTTTGGGCTGAGAAAACACTTTACATAGAAGAGCGAACAACGTTTCGACCTTCTTCGGTCATCGTCAGGTTCACATTTGACTTTATGGTATTATAGTGTCTTAATACACCAATCGCCTGAAGGAAGTAAATTGTACTGTTAATTCTGACGTCATTATGTTTAAATATATTAATTTCCCTGAAAGAAAAAATTTCTAATTAAATTTGTGATGTTTAAACACATGGAAGAAGAGGAAACAGTTTACAATTATTAAATTTACATAATTACACTTTGTAACAATATTTTTACTTTTTCTTGTTTCTGGACAGAAAGTGTTATTTCCCAATTGCTTATGCCTAAAGTAAATGAAAAACACTTTTCTCTTCAAACTTTGCTTTTGTGACCTGGAAACGTATAACGAAAACATGATTGGAGACTATATTTGGGGGCTGATACGTGAAAGTGATTTACATGACAGTCGCAAATCTCGAAAAATTACTTACTTATAAACATTTTTGTGTAACTTTAGTATAGATACATGTAAATCTTGATTCATATGTTGTTTTATCCAGACCTTATGTAAATAAAAATGTAAAAATTTGCCCGTTTTTACAGAGAAAATAGGTTAATTTCTAAATTTCATTATCCAGGTCACAAAAACAAAATTTGAAGGGAATAATGGCCGTTTTCTGTACTTTTACAGCATAAGCAATTAAGAAATAACACATACTATCCAGGAACACAATTTTTGTTGCATAGTGTTATGATTGATTATGTTGTATTATTGAAACATATTAATCACAGTGAGAAAGAAAATAATTATTTATCCTGACTTCATGATGTTGTGGCAACCAAGAAGGAAGTAATTCATAATTCTGTTTTGATGATCTTGTGGCGATTAAAAGTAATTCATAATTTTAACGTGATGATGTCACGTTTTTTAGATGTGACAGTTAGTCTGAAAAATATATAAGAAATTTATAATTTTGACTTGATGATGTTATTGTGTTCAAATATATTAATTGTCCTGAAAGAAGAAAAATTCTTGATTTTGACTTGATAATATTGTGGTATTTACAGTTATTAGTCACTGTGGAAGAATACGAAGTAATTTCTGACTTTAATTAGATGAGCTCTCATCTTGCTGTGCTTCACCACTATAATAATGTCAATATTTATACATGATGTGCTTCACCACAACAGTAATGCCAAAATTTATACATGATGTGCTTCACCATAACAGTAAGTCAATATTTATACATGATGTGCTTCACCACAACAGTAATGCCAAAATTTATACATGATGTGCTTCACCATAACAGTAAGTCAATATTTATACATGATGTGCTTCACCACAACAGTAATGTCAATATTTATACATGATGAACTGCGTTACGTGATGTGCTTCATCACAACAGTAATGCCAAAATTTATACATGATGTGCTTCACCACAACAGTAATGTCAATATTTATACATGATGTGCTTCACCATAACAGTAAGTCAATATTTATACATGATGTGCTTCACCACAACAGTAATGTCAATATTTATACATGATGAACTGCGTTACGTGATGTGCTTCATCACAACAGTAATGCCAAAATTTATACATGATGTGCTTCACCACAACAGTAATGTCAATATTTATACTTGATGAACTGCGTTACATGATGTGCTTCACCACAACAGTAATGCCAAAATTTATACATGATGTGCTTCACCACAACAGTAATGTCAATATTTATACTTGATGTGCTTCACCATAACAGTAATGCCAGAATTTATACTTGCTGTGCTTCACCATAACAGTAATGCCAAAATTTATACATGATGTGCTTCACCACAACAGTAATGCCAAAATTTATACATGATGTGCTTCACCATAACAGTAAGTCAATATTTATACATGATGTGCTTCACCACAACAGTAATGTCAATATTTATACATGATGAACTGCGTTACGTGATGTGCTTCATCACAACAGTAATGCCAAAATTTATACATGATGTGCTTCACCACAACAGTAATGTCAATATTTATACTTGATGAACTGCGTTACGTGATGTGCTTCACCACAACAGTAATGCCAAAATTTATACATGATGTGCTTCACCACAACAGTAATGTCAATATTTATACTTGATGAACTGCGTTACGTTTATTTTTTGTGTCTTCAGTTAATCAAGTTCTCTTTGATGCGTTCTGAGCGAAATATGATTAGTTTAACTAACGCGAAAATTGTGAGACTTCAGAAAAATTCCGTCACCTTATGGAACTTATGCAGGTCAGTATAGGTACGGAATTTGTATTCCTTAAGTTAAACGTTTAACACGGGAGATGAAGTCAAGTGTGACAATTCTGAGCTAATGTTATTACCTCAAAGAAACAGTCACAATAAAAGAGCATTTTGTAAGTTATATCCTTGCTACAGGATTACTGTGGCTTTTCTTACTCATATGCTTACCCTAAAATTAAAGAAACATCCCTCACATTGTATATCTATTCTAGGACTAAACAAAACAACTTTCCCTTGATTATAGAGAAAAATGAGAGCGTTACATAACATGTATCTGAACAGTTACAGCTGATACAAATATTTGAGTTGAGTTGTATGCAACAGAACTACAATTTGACATCAGATGGCTGTTCCTAAGTAACGCGATGCCATTGAAAATTGATGGCTTTTGTGATAGGTGCGTAACAGCCTATAGCTCTTTTTTGACACAAATATTCAGACACTCACGTCATAAAGCTCTGTTCAGATTAGGAGAATTAAAATTCATAGGTTGAAAATATTTCTTGTACGTAATGACACTGATAGACTAAAAAATACAAATCATCTTGGATCACCAGGAAAAAAAAACAAACAAACCTGTGACAAATGGTTCCATATCTGTGGTGAAAACGTGTGGCGTCTTTGTACTTCAGGTAATAACATGCAACATAATAAACAACGAGGATTTCAGTTTGTAAAAGCGTCACAAGTCACGTGTACACAAGCCTATTCCACGACATATCCATTCAACCGTCTCATATGTTATTCAATAAGAAGGCATACTAATCAAGTCATCAGAAGTAGCAACTATGGATTCCTATATGACTAAGCTGTTGAAACAGACGCTGAAAAACCATCAGATTCATATATTAGATATATCATGGAAAGCATGCAGGGAGCATTAATGTGTTTTCTGCATGAAAGTCCTGCGAAGGAACCTTTTTACAATAGAAACAACGCTGCAGCACTATTGTCAGAATACACGGCCGTCAGCTAGAGCGTGCAGGATTGGCGGTGTGGTCCAAGATAGTTTTAATATAATGTACTAAACCTCTGTATATTTATTCTAAGTTTACAGAAGCGTTCGTTCCTTCATACTCTTACCGTAAAATTAAAGAAGTGTGTCTTATAATATGTATCTTCTATAAAATTGAAAACGCATTCCTTAAAATATGTACTTACTACAGGGATAAATATCGATATTTTGTCAAATAAAATAGCATAAATATTCAAAGGTAAACGAATAAATGTTTAAACCTTAAGTTCGTTAGATTAACCGAAAAACTTATGTTTAGAATAAACGCCCTCAGTTTGGCATCAGAAGAAATCAGTTTTGAAGATCTATTAAATTGCAAACATTTTTTAAAATATTATAAATCACTAAATTTAAACGAAATGATAATATCAGGGTTTGTTGAGACATTAGACATTATATAAAGTTCTTATAGCATCGTTAACTATCATAATTCACAGAAGATAAAACAGTCACAGCTCTGGTGCTAATGTTTCTAGATAAGTGCACAAGAAATTTCCAACTTATTTCACATAGTACGACTCTGAAACGCGAAAAAATAATGATAATTACACACAATAACAACCATATGGAGTTAAGTCACGCTACTTACCGTTCTCTCTCTCTGGTCTGTTGAGAATCGTAAATTCATACCGTTACGTTTAATTACGCTTTTCTTTATCCATTGAAAAACGTATTCTAATAACAAACTAGGTGATAAAGCGAGAATTGATTGAGTGCATACGTTAAGACTATATGAGGAATAACCGAAGCTAATAATAAATGTACTTTTTCTATGTCGGTTCAGAATAAGAAACAACTACACTCTAGTGACACAGAAACACTTGGGTTACAAAGCTTTATCTTCTCCTACCCTCATCAGAAACTACCTAAATTATAAACAGTTTCTGTCTTCGTGTCACGCTGTCATCAGCGTATTCTGAAGGGAGCTCTAAAACTAATGAGAATAGCTAAGAGGTCGTAAGTAGCAAGAAAAAATATTCATCGACCTTAATGGTGAATTTTAACTTTCAAATATATTTAAAACTATTAAAATTGGAAACTATTTAAAAAACTTACTTGCGTTTTTCGAATGATATAATCTCCGAAAATCATTACGAAGTCCACCCTTCTCTCTACACACGCCGAAGTGTCACAGTGGTATGCCTGTGGACTTTTAACTCTGGAAATCGGGTTTCGATACCAGTGGTGTACTGAGCACAGATAGCCCATTCTTAATGACGAGAAACTCACCTGAAGATGGCCGGGGAAGGTCGACACATTGTTCTTTCCTTATCAATAAACGTGTTAGTACTCATACCAACCGTTCTGAGACACTTGATGAACTGCGTCACATGATGTGCAGCTTTATGCCTAATTTCAAACAACAGCTCTTCACTAAAACTGGCCTGTTGTTATTAAGTTCTGAATTATAGCGTACGAATCCTTCTTCCTATAAATTTCGTTAAACGCTCATAACACTGCACAACAAAGTTTTTACTTCTTGAACACTGTTTGGTGTTCCTTATAGATTGTTGGCTGCTGATCACGAAAATTACATCCAAATTTGCCCATCGCGTACCGTTTCATCGAAATCTTCAGTTTTGTCATGTTTTTTTCTTATATTTGTATCCAAAAATTTTCGTTTCTGTAAGAGACCTGAGAACAATGTTTTATACAGTCTGGGCATGTCGAGGCATGAAATCAGGCAATATGTCACTCAAGATTCATTTCCTCCACTGACACTTGGACTTCTTTCCCGCAAATCTCGGTGTTGTCAGTGACGAACACGGTGAAAGGTTTCACCAAAACATTCTAAAATGGAAAAACGATATCAGGGCAACTGGAATCCGTCAACGCTTGCTGACTACTGTTGGACACTGCAACGTGATGCACCGGACATTGAATACAAACAAAAATCAGGAGCAAAATGCTTTTAATTATGTTGAACTTAATAGCGTATTAGAAACATAAACGCAATTAAATACGTTATTACCGGTAAACAGTTAACTGTCTATTTCTCAGAGTTCCTACGTGATGAAGCAAAACCAAAACTATATTTGTACATATCCACCAGGTACCTCTCACAATCAGTGAACACTTTTCAGGAAGCAAAACTTTTCAAAACAATTGTTGTGCAGTGTTATCAGATAATTAGTTTAGCATTGATTTGATTTGTTAAAAGTACCACTTATATTGTAAGGCTTATAGAGTGCCAATTCTTTCGTAACGGAAAATGCTGAAGATTTAACCAGTTATCCAGTAGAGGTTTTACATTCCCAATTTCCATCAGGAATGTTTCGTCAAAATCTGGTTTTAAAAGCTGGATGCATCATTCTGCTCCGAAGAAACCTGAATCCTAAAAAAACTATTGTGTAACGGTATTCTCTCTCTAATAACAACATATTTATAAGATTCTTTGTTTGTTTTTTGAATTTCACACAAAGCTACTAGAGGGCTATCTGCACCTAGCTGTCCCTAATTTAGCAGTGTAAGACTAGAGGGAAGGCAGCCAGTCATCACCATCCACCGCCTTGGGGTACTCTTTTACCAACGAATAGTGGAATTGACCGTCACATATAACGCTCCCACGGCTGAAAGGGCGAGCATGTTTGGTGCGACCGGGATTCGAACCCGCGGCCCTCGGACTACGGGTCGCACTCCTTATACCCACATGGCCATGCCGGGCCTATTTATAAGAACACTTTATTGATAAAGAAATATTATAGGGCACGAACCAAGGAGATGGAGTCCTCATTCCCAGAAGTGATATTGATTCCAGTGATATTCAGGTTGAAATGACGACAATTTACCATAATTTTAGCACTTACAATTACTAAGAACTAGAGCTAATGTAGAAGAAGTTGGTCTATTTGTTCCAGATCATATCTTTAGACACGGTCATCTTTACGCGATCTCTTCAAGATGCACGTTGAAAGAAAAATTACGGTAAATTATTAATTTACAGTTCCAAGGAAAACTGAAAAACACGAATTTTGAATTTCGCGCAAAGCTACTCGGGGGCTATCTGCGCTAGCCGTCCCTAATTTAGCAGTGTAAGACTAGAGGGAAGGCAGCTAGTCATCACCACCCACCGCCAACTCTTGGGCTACTCTTTTACCAACGAATAGTGGGATTGACCGTCACATTATACGCCCCCACGGCTGGGAGGGCGATCATGTTTAGTGCGACGCAGGCGCAAACCCGCGACCCTCGGATTAAGAGTCGCACGCCTTACGCGCTCGGCCATGCCGGGCCGTCGATGTTGTCACTGTCATTATTGTGGATAAAGAAATATTATGAAACAAGAACTCATTTTTTTAATGGGAATTAAAATTGTTGTTGGCTAAGTTTCTCAATACCCGTCATTTGTGAGAGGTCTACACTAGTAAACAAATAGATGAAAGAGGAAAAACTCTTGTGACCAATATTTCCCTAAAACTTAACTGCCATATATTGTCTCGTAATTCGAGAGTCGCAGGTTCGAATCCACTTTCCACCAAACTTACTCGCCCTTTCAGCGTTGGGGGTGTTATAAAGTTACGATCAATCCCACTATTCGTTGGTAAAAGGGTAACCCAAGACTTGGCGGTGGGTGATGATGACTAGCTGTCTTTCCTCTAGTCTTCTGCTTAATTAGGAACGGCTAGCTCAGACAGCTCTCCTGTAGCTTTGCGTGAAATTCAAAACAAACCAATATATTATCTGTGAGATAATATTAGTTTTCAAAATTGTGAACGTTTTTTAGTGTATAATTAAAATATGTGTGTTTTGAATCTATATTCTTCAAATGAATCTATTAGTATTCGTAATTTGCGTCCATTCTATTATTGAGCAGCTTGGAATATGCCCAGCACAAATACCATTGATTTGTTTATTGTACTGCGCTGTGCCCATCGCGGGTATCAAAACCCGATTTTTAGCGTTATAAGCCTTTAACTTTCCGTGAGGTGTTGAGAGTGCTATTGGTACACAGTTACTATTATTTGTTTTGATTCATCAGTTCAAAAAGAGACAAAAAAATTGCTTCGCCAAATCTCATTATTTTACTTGTTGGAATCAGGTTTCGTGTTAAACGAACAGTAACTTTTAAGAAACGTGCTGTTTGTTACAGAAAGTAGCATACAAAGAGATATGTCATTCAGTTGTATTATAGAAAGATATAGAAATTAGATTACCTAAACTGCGCAGCCTATTTGAAGAGGATGTTGTTGTTTTGAATTGAGCACAAAGCTACACAATGAGCTGTCTGTGCTCTGCCCACCACGGTATCGAAACCCGGTTTTAGCGTTGTAAGTCCGCAGACATACCGCTGAGCCACTGGGGATAATTAGAAGAGGAATATAATTATATATTTTTTTTAAATAACATAATATTGAAAGTTCGATGAAAAAAAAAGATGAAAGTAGATATTAGTGAACAAACCATGTAGTTTACACTGAAAGAGTACCAATGTTTGTCTTTGAGGTAATACCTGACCAGAAGTGTTTGATTGAAGTGGCTATGGAAGAAAACCTCAAAACCTCTCATGATAGAAATTATATCTCGTTTTGTCTTTGAGTTAGAATAAAAGATCAAAACTAGAAAGGTATGCGTGTGGTGCGTTTAAGTGACAAATACATTAGTTAATTAAGTTTATACCACTCAGTGGCACAGCAGTATGACCGTGGACTAACACCGCTAGAAATTGAGTTTTGATACCAGTAGTGGGCATAGCAGTGATAGCCTTTTGTGTAACATTATGCCTAACTACAAGCAAATAAGTTTATACACCTGACGTTGGACCTATATTTCGTTTAACGCTTTTCTAGTGAGTGTAAATCGTCATAAAACTAATGACATAAACTTTCACATTGAGTCAGATTAGGACTAGTGGTTAATATTTTGAGCTGCTGATCCAGGGTTCGAGCCATGATATACAGCTGAACACGCTTTGTACTTTCAGACCTAGAAGAATCAGAATTGTGGTAGTTGATCTCGGTATTCGGTTAAGAGTAACTATAAGGGCGTATAGTGTTGCTGATTGGTTAGCTTTTATTGGTCAGTAGTTTTAAAAACGGATGGTTAAACTTGAATGTTGAGACAGCTGACCTATCCGGCTTTCTTGTGATGGCGTAAAATACGTTCACGCATAAACGTTGAACATGAGTTAGGAGGGAATACTCAGTCATTTTAAGGAATTGGTCGGAAAATATAAGTAAACTCATTGTGTCATAAATTTCATTTTTTACGCTATAGATTACTTGTCAAACTTACCTGTCATTTTCTTTATTTCGTTAAAACTAAACACGTAACAAAATAAAAACTTTTGTTTTTTATTTTAAAGCTATAACATTTAAGAGATATTATTCCTGTTTTTATACACTTTTCAAAAATAATACATAAAATATGGAATTTCATATCACGAAACCTCGTACAACATGTAACACAATATTATGAAACATAATAGGTAGCACAATATCACGAAACATAACACGGTATGTAATATCATATCGCAAAACATAATGCAATATAACAAATTATAAAACATTTTTATATGCCGTTTGGTTAGTTTTGAATTTCGTGCAAAGCAACACGAGAGCTATCTGCGCTAGCCGTCCCTAATTTAGTAGTGTAAGACTAGAGGAAATGCAGCTAGTCATTACCACCCATCAATATCTCTTGAGCTACTCTTTTACTAACGAATAGTGGGATTGATCCTCACATTATAACGCACCTACGGCTGTAACGGGGACTCGAAGCCGCGCCCCTCACATTACGAGTCGAGAAAATTAACCACCTGGTCATGCCGGGCCTTTTCATATGTAGTAAAAAGCCAAAGTTTATTATTTATTATTGATTCATTATTGATTCATCAATGTTAAGCCTCAAAGCTGTTCTGTTATACAACGACAACGTTCACTCTTCAATACCTGTTGACTATGCAGCACACATGAAAGAAACCTACGAGAACATGGAAATGTCGCTGAAGCACATCCAGTACAGCAAGTACAACTGGAATATCTGTGGAGATCTGAAAGTCATTGCTCTGTTACTGGGACTGCAGCTCGGCTATACAAACTACTGTTGTATCATCTGTGAATGGGATAGTCATGCCAAAGAGTCACATTATTCTAGACAGAGGTGGTCACTCCGTAAAACGTTAGTTCCAGGACAGAAAAATGTGGCGCATGAACCGCTTGTCGACCCGGCAAATATTTTTTTTTGCCTCCTCTTCACATAAAATTGGGGACTTATGAAGAATTTCGTAAAAGCAGTGAACAAAGAAGGCGAAGGTTTTCGTTATTTAAGACAGATGTTCCCAAGAATAACTGAGGCCAAGATCAAAGAGGGCATTTTTGTTGGCCCTCAGATTAGACATGTTATGAGTGACAAGCAGTTCGAAGATCTGTTAGTTGGGCCTAAAACATTGCCTGAAAAGCCTTCAAAGACGTTGTTGACAATTTTCTTGGCAATTACAGAGCCCCACATTACATTCAGCTGATAGACAAACTTCTCAAAGCATACAAAACAATGAAGTGCAACATGTCACTCTAGATTCATTTTCTCCACTCACACTTGGACTTCTTTCCCGCAAATCTAGGTGTTGTCAGTGACGAACACGGTGAAAAGTTTCACCAGGACATTGCTACAATGGAAAAACGATGTCAGGGCAACTGGAATTCGTCAACGCTCGCTGACTACTGTTGGACACTGCAACGTGATGCACCGGACATTGAATACAAACGAAAATAAGGAGCAAAACACTTTTAATTAAGTTAAACTTAACAGCGTATTAGAAACATAAACGCAATTAAATACGTTATTACCGGTAAACAGTTAACTGTCTATTTCTCAGAGTTCATACGTGATGAAGCAAAACCAAAACTATATTTGTACATACCCACCAGGTACCTGTCACAATCAGTGAACACTTTTCAGAAAAATTGTTGTGCAGTGTTATTTCACTAAATTAGAGATTGTCTTCAACTGGTCAAGACAGGACGTTCATCAGCGATAACTCTTTTCTACATTGGAGCTAGATGTAGTATCCGTCGATGGTTCTAACACTTTAGTAGGTAGCCACAAATGTTTACACTGCAGAAGATTTGTTAGAATATAACCGTCATGTAGTCGAGAACATTTTAAAGACAGCTAAGAGAATTAAAAAAAAAGAAATATCTAATCGATCATCTTATAGAGATTGATATAATGATACTTCGTACAGATATTTATATCATTTGAGAAACACGAGTATCTGTTCCGTAAAACATCTATATTTATCCCCGAAGGAAGTAAACATTTTTAAGGTAACTTCAGAACATTTACGTCACACGTGCTTCACCGTAAAGTAGTCTATATATCACCGAGGGCAGTTACGATAATTTAAAAAGAATTACTGTATATATGTTGAATATTTCTTTTATTTTCTCTTTAACAGAGGAGAAACTCAAAAGAGAACTAGTGAACATACTATATGGTGAAATAAAACGGACTCAAAACCCCAGAAATATTTAAAGTGGATATTCCTTACAAAGTGGACGAAGAGAAAAGAGATATGAAAAAAAAAGAAAGACGAACCTCAGAATTAAAAGAATCTTTAACACATTCTCCATCTCAGTTTTATGGTATAGTGGCTTTGTCAAATCCTAACCCTTCAAGTTAAATTACTCATTGGTCACAGGTTTGACTTCGCTTCGAGTTTGCTTTTTTTTAATAAACTGTTTTATCTCGTTCAATGATATAAGTCACAAATCACGCGTACTAAGAGTAACCCCCAAATTGGGGGTATTTTATAAACATTTTAGCGAAAAAATGTACATGGAAATTATAAACTGAAGCAGTGCATAAACGTGAAAACGTCTTTTTACTTTGGGGAAGGTTTCTGCTGTTAAGCCTCACGATACCCAAGTCCTAAACGAATGGGTTGTGAGCATATCATAACCTATGTCGCTTCCGAATTATTGGAATTGTAAAAATAACATTTAAAAGTGGAGAACACAAGAAAACACTTGTGTTTTCAAACTAACAGTGGATGTTTAATGGATTTCTGTTTGTATTTTAGATTTTTATTTGGTCGAGTTTCAGCGGTAGAATCCGAAGTTTTCCGGTTTTTTTCCTTTAACGACATGGTGTAATTTTGATCTCGCCCCCACCAAAAGAAACCAATAATAAAATTTAACTATAATAAAGAATATTCAGACGCAACATGTTCCAGATATGAATAATTATTATCGAAACCAAGTAAACAACACGATTCAACAAAACAAAGATATCTTTACATCACTCATTCTAGTTACACAGTCACTACAAACAACAAAATAAATTCAACAAAACAACTATAGCTTTACATCACTCCTCCTGGTTACACAGTCACTACAAACAAGATAAATTCAACAAAACAAAGATATCTTTACATCACTCCTTCTAGTTACACAGTCACTACAAACAACAAGATAAATTCAATAAAACAAAGATATCTTTACACCACTCCTCCTGGTTACACAGTCACTACAAACAACAAGATAAATTCAACAAAACAAAGATATCTTTACATCACTCCTCCTGGTTACACAGTCACTACAAACAACAAGATAAATTCAACAAAACAAAGATATCTTTACACCACTCCTCCTGGTTACACAGTCACTACAAACAACAAGATAAATTCAACAAAACAAAGATATCTTTACATCACTCCTTCTAGTTACACAGTCACTACAAACAACAAGATAAATTCAACAAAACAAAGATATCTTTACATCACTCCTCCTAGTTACACAGTCACTACAAACAACAAGATAAATTCAACAAAACAAAGATATCTTTACATCACTCCTCCTGGTTACACAGTCACTACAAACAAACAAGATAAATTCAACAAAACAAAGATATCTTTACATCACTCCTCCTAGTTACACAGTCACTACAAACAACAAGATAAATTCAACAAAACAAAGATATCTTTACATCACTCCTTCTAGTTACACAGTCACTACAAACAACAAGATAAATTCAACAAAACAAAGATATCTTTACATCACTCCTCCTGGTTACACAGTCACTACAAACAACAAGATAAATTCAACAAAACAAAGATATCTTTACATCACTCCTCCTGGTTACACAGTCACTACAAACAACAAGCTTCAACAAAACAAAGATATCTTTACATCACTCCTCCTTCTACACAGTAACTAAAAACAACAAGATAAATTCAACAAAACAAAGATATCTTTACATCACTCCTCCTAGTTAAACAGTCACTACAAACAACAAGATAAATTCAACAAAACAAATATATCTTTACACCACTCCTCCTGGTTACACAGTCACTACAAACAACAAGATAAATTCAACAAAACAAAGATATCTTTACATCACTCCTCCTGGTTACACAGTCACTACAAACAAGATAAATTCAACAAAACAAAGATATCTTTACATCACTCCTTCTAGTTACACACTCACTACAAACAACAAGATAAATTCAACAAAACAAATATAGCTTTACATCACTCCTCCTGGGTAACACAGTCACTACAAACAACAAGATAAATTCAACAAAACAAAGATATCTTTACATCACTCCTTCTAGTTACACAGTCACTACAAACAACAAGATAAATTCAACAAAACAAAGATATCTTTACACCACTCCTCCTGGTTACACAGTCACTACAAACAACAAGATAAATTCAACAAAACAAAGATATCTTTACATCACTCCTCCTAGTTACACAGTCACTACAAACAACAAGATAAATTCAACAAAACAAATATATCTTTACATCACTCCTCCTAGTTACACAGTCACTACAAACAACAAGATAAATTCAACAAAACAAATATAGCTTTACATCACTCCTCCTGGTTACACAGTCAACTCTTTCTAGTTACACAGTCACTACAAACAACAAGATAAATTCAACAAAACAAAGATATCTTTACATCACTCCTTCTAGTTACACAGTCACTACAAACAACAAGATAAATTCAACAAAACAAAGATATCTTTACATCACTCCTCCTGGTTACACAGTCACTACAAACAACAAGATAAATTCAACAAAACAAAGATATCTTTACATCACTCCTCCTAGTTACACAGTCACTACAAACAACAAGATAAATTCAACAAAACAAAGATATCTTTACATCACTCCTTCTAGTTACACAGTCACTACAAACAACAAGATAAATTCAACAAAACAAAGATATATTTACATCACTCCTCCTAGTTACACAGTCACTACAAACAACAAGATAAATTCAACAAAACAAAGATATCTTTACATCACTCCTTCTAGTTACACAGTCACTACAAACAACAAGATAGATTCAACAAAACAAAGATATCTTTACATCACTCCTCCTAGTTACACAGTCACTACAAACAACAAGATTCAACAAAACAAAGATATCTTTACATCACTCCTCCTGGTTACACAGTCACTACAAACAACAAGATAAATTCAACAAAACAAAGATATCTTTACATCACTCCTTCTAGTTACACAGTCACTACAAACAACAAGATAAATTCAACGAAACAAAGATATCTTTACATCACTCCTCCTAGTTACACAGTCACTACAAACAACAAGATAAATTCAACAAAACAAAGATATCTTTACATCACTCCTCCTAGTTACACAGTCACTACAAACAACAAGATAAATTCAACAAAACAAAGATATCTTTACATCACTCCTCCTGGTTACACAGTCACTACAAACAAGATAAATTCAACAAAACAAAGATATCTTTACATCACTCTTTCTAGTTACACAGTCACTACAAACAACAAGATAAATTCAACAAAACAAAGATATCTTTACATCACTCCTTCTAGTTACACAGTCACTACAAACAACAAGATAAATTCAACAAAACAAAGATATCTTTACATCACTCCTCCTGGTTACACAGTCACTACAAACAACAAGATAAATTCAACAAAACAAAGATATCTTTACATCACTCCTCCTAGTTACACAGTCACTACAAACAACAAGATAAATTCAACAAAACAAAGATATCTTTACATCACTCCTCCTGGTTACACAGTCACTACAAACAAGATAAATTCAACAAAACAAAGATATCTTTACATCACTCTTTCTAGTTACACAGTCACTACAAACAACAAGATAAATTCAACAAAACAAAGATATCTTTACATCACTCCTTCTAGTTACACAGTCACTACAAACAACAAGATAAATTCAACAAAACAAAGATATCTTTACATCACTCCTCCTGGTTACACAGTCACTACAAACAACAAGATAAATTCAACAAAACAAAGATATCTTTACATCACTCCTCCTGGTTACACAGTCACTACAAACAACAAGCTTCAACAAAACAAAGATATCTTTACATCACTCCTCCTTCTACACAGTAACTAAAAACAACAAGATAAATTCAACAAAACAAAGATATCTTTACATCACTCCTCCTAGTTAAACAGTCACTACAAACAACAAGATAAATTCAACAAAACAAATATATCTTTACACCACTCCTCCTGGTTACACAGTCACTACAAACAACAAGATAAATTCAACAAAACAAAGATATCTTTACATCACTCCTCCTGGTTACACAGTCACTACAAACAAGATAAATTCAACAAAACAAAGATATCTTTACATCACTCCTTCTAGTTACACAGTCACTACAAACAACAAGATAAATTCAACAAAACAAAACAAATATAGCTTTACATCACTCCTCCTGGGTAACACAGTCACTACAAACAACAAGATAAATTCAACAAAACAAAGATATCTTTACATCACTCCTTCTAGTTACACAGTCACTACAAACAACAAGATAAATTCAATAAAACAAAGATATCTTTACACCACTCCTCCTGGTTACACAGTCACTACAAACAACAAGATAAATTCAACAAAACAAAGATATCTTTACATCACTCCTCCTAGTTACACAGTCACTACAAACAACAAGATAAATTCAACAAAACAAATATAGCTTTACATCACTCCTCCTAGTTACACAGTCACTACAAACAACAAGATAAATTCAACAAAACAAATATAGCTTTACATCACTCCTCCTGGTTACACAGTCAACTCTTTCTAGTTACACAGTCACTACAAACAACAAGATAAATTCAACAAAACAAAGATATCTTTACATCACTCCTTCTAGTTACACAGTCACTACAAACAACAAGATAAATTCAACAAAACAAAGATATCTTTACATCACTCCTCCTGGTTACACAGTCACTACAAACAACAAGATAAATTCAACAAAACAAAGATATCTTTACATCACTCCTCCTAGTTACACAGTCACTACAAACAACAAGATAAATTCAACAAAACAAAGATATCTTTACATCACTCCTTCTAGTTACACAGTCACTACAAACAACAAGATAAATTCAACAAAACAAAGATATCTTTACATCACTCCTCCTAGTTACACAGTCACTACAAACAACAAGATAAATTCAACAAAACAAAGATATCTTTACATCACTCCTTCTAGTTACACAGTCACTACAAACAACAAGATAAATTCAACAAAACAAAGATATCTTTACATCACTCCTCCTAGTTACACAGTCACTACAAACAACAAGATTCAACAAAACAAAGATATCTTTACATCACTCCTCCTGGTTACACAGTCACTACAAACAACAAGATAAATTCAACAAAACAAAGATATCTTTACATCACTCCTTCTAGTTACACAGTCACTACAAACAACAAGATAAATTCAACGAAACAAAGATATCTTTACATCACTCCTCCTAGTTACACAGTCACTACAAACAACAAGATAAATTCAACAAAACAAAGATATCTTTACATCACTCCTCCTAGTTACACAGTCACTACAAACAACAAGATAAATTCAACAAAACAAAGATATCTTTACATCACTCCTCCTGGTTACACAGTCACTACAAACAAGATAAATTCAACAAAACAAAGATATCTTTACATCACTCTTTTCTAGTTACACAGTCACTACAAACAACAAGATAAATTCAACAAAACAAAGATATCTTTACATCACTCCTTCTAGTTACACAGTCACTACAAACAACAAGATAAATTCAACAAAACAAAGATATCTTTACATCACTCCTCCTGGTTACACAGTCACTACAAACAACAAGATAAATTCAACAAAACAAAGATATCTTTACATCACTCCTCCTGGTTACACAGTCACTACAAACAACAAGCTTCAACAAAACAAAGATATCTTTACATCACTCCTCATTGTTACACAGTAACTAAAACAACAAGATAAATTCAACAAAACAAAGATATCTTTACATCACTCCTCCTAGTTAAACAGTCACTACAAACAACAAGATAAATTCAACAAAACAAATATATCTTTACACCACTCCTCTTGGTTACACAGTCACTACAAACAACAAGATAAATTCAACAAAACAAAGATATCTTTACATCACTCCTCCTGGTTACACAGTCACTACAAACAACAAGATAAATTCAACAAGACAAAGATATCTTTACATCACTCCTTCTAGTTACACAGTCACTACAAACAACAAGATAAATTCAACAAAACAAATATAGCTTTACATCACTCCTCCTGGGTAACACAGTCACTACAAACAACAAGATAAATTCAACAAAACAAATATAGCTTTACACTCCTCCTGGTTACACAGTCACTACAAACAACAAGATAAATTCAACAAAACAAAGATATCTTTACATCACTCCTTCTAGTTACACAGTCACTACAAACAACAAGATAAATTCAACAAAACAAATATAGCTTTACATCACTCCTCCTTGTAACACATTAACTACAAACAACAAGATTCAACAAAACAAAGATATCTTTACATCACTCCTCCTGGTTACACAGTCACTACAAACAACAAGATAAATTCAACAAAACAAAGATATCTTTACATCACTCCTCCTGGTTACACAGTCACTACAAACAACAAGCTTCAACAAAACAAAGATATCTTTACATCACTCCTCCTTGTTACACAGTAACTAAAAACAACAAGATAAATTCAACAAAACAAAGATATCTTTACATCACTCCTCCTAGTTAAACAGTCACTACAAACAACAAGATAAATTCAACAAAACAAATATATCTTTACACCACTCCTCCTGGTTACACAGTCACTACAAACAACAAGATAAATTCAACAAAACAAAGATATCTTTACATCACTCCTCCTGGTTACACAGTCACTACAAACAACAAGATAAATTCAACAAGACAAAGATATCTTTACATCACTCCTTCTAGTTACACAGTCACTACAAACAACAAGATAAATTCAACAAAACAAAGATATCTTTACATCACTCCTTCTAGTTACACAGTCACTACAAACAACAAGATAAATTCAACAAAACAAATATAGCTTTACATCACTTCTCCTGAGTTACACAGTCACTACAATCAACAAGATAAGTTCAACAAAACAAAGATATCTTTACATCACTCCTCCTGGTTACACAGTCACTACAAACAACAAGATAAATTCAACAAAACAAAGATATCTTTACATCACTCCTCCTGGTTACACAGTCGATACAAACAACAAGATAAATTCAACAAGACAAAGATATCTTTACATCACTCCTTCTAGTTACACAGTCACTACAAACAACAAGATAAATTCAACAAAACAAATATAGCTTTACATCACTCCTCCTGGGTAACACAGTCACTACAAACAACAAGATAAATTCAACAAAACAAATATAGCTTTACACTCCTCCTGGGTTACACAGTCACTACAAACAACAAGATAAATTCAACAAAACAAAGATATCTTTACATCACTCCTTCTAGTTACACAGTCACTACAAACAACAAGATAAATTCAACAAAACAAATATAGCTTTACATCACTCCTCCTTGTTACACAGTAACTACAAACAACAAGATTCAACAAAACAAAGATATCTTTACATCACTCCTCCTGGTTACACAGTCACTACAAACAACAAGATAAATTCAACAAAACAAAGATATCTTTACATCACTCCTCCTGGTTACACAGTCACTACAAACAACAAGCTTCAACAAAACAAAGATATCTTTACATCACTCCTCCTTGTTACACAGTAACTAAAACAACAAGATAAATTCAACAAAACAAAGATATCTTTACATCACTCCTCCTAGTTAAACAGTCACTACAAACAACAAGATAAATTCAACAAAACAAATATATCTTTACACCACTCCTCCTGGTTACACAGTCACTACAAACAACAAGATAAATTCAACAAAACAAAGATATCTTTACATCACTCCTCCTGGTTACACAGTCACTACAAACAACAAGATAAATTCAACAAGACAAAGATATCTTTACATCACTCCTTCTAGTTACACAGTCACTACAAACAACAAGATAAATTCAACAAAACAAAGATATCTTTACATCACTCCTTCTAGTTACACAGTCACTACAAACAACAAGATAAATTCAACAAAACAAATATAGCTTTACATCACTTCTCCTGGGTTACAGTCACTACAATCAACAAGATAAAGTTCAACAAAACAAAGATATCTTTACATCACTCCTCCTGGTTACACAGTCACTACAAACAACAAGATAAATTCAACAAAACAAAGATATCTTTACATCACTCCTCCTGGTTACACAGTCACTACAAACAACAAGATAAATTCAACAAAACAAAGATATCTTTACATCACTCCTCCTGGTTACACAGTCACCACAAACAACAAGATAAATTCATCAAAACAAAGATATCTTTACATCACTCCTCCTAGTTACACAGTCACTACAAACAACAAGATAAATTCAACAAAACAAATATATCTTTACACCACTCCTCCTGGTTACACAGTCACTACAAACAACAAGATAAATTCAACAAAACAAATATATCTTTACACCACTCCTCCTGGTTACACAGTCACTACAAACAACAAGATAAATTCAACAAAACAAAGATATCTTTACATCACTCCTCCTGTTTACACACAGTCACTACAAACAACAAGATTCAACAAAACAAAGATATCTTTACACCACTCCTCCTGGTTACACAGTCACTACAAACAACAAGATAAATTCAACAAAACAAAGATATCTTTACATCACTCCTCCTGGTTACACAGTCACTACAAACAACAATATTCAACAAAACAAAGATATCTTTACATCACTCCTCCTGGTTACACAGTCACTACAAACAACAAGATAAATTCAACAAAACAAAGATATCTTTACATCACTCCTCCTGGTTACACAGTCACTACAAACAACAAGATAAATTCAACAAAACAAAGATATCTTTACATCACTCCTCCTGGTTACACAGTCATACAAATAACAAGATAAATTCAACAAGACAAAGATATCTTTACATCACTCCTTCTAGTTACACAGTCACTACAAACAACAAGATAAATTCAACAAAACAAATATAGCTTTACATCACTCCTCCTGGGTAACACAGTCACTACAAACAACAAGATAAATTCAACAAAACAAATATAGCTTTACACTCCTCCTGGTTACACAGTCACTACAAACAACAAGATAAATTCAACAAAACAAAGATATCTTTACATCACTCCTTCTAGTTACACAGTCACTACAAACAACAAGATAAATTCAACAAAACAAATATAGCTTTACATCACTCCTCCTTGTTACACAGTAACTACAAACAACAAGATTCAACAAAACAAAGATATCTTTACATCACTCCTCCTGGTTACACAGTCACTACAAACAACAAGATAAATTCAACAAAACAAAGATATCTTTACATCACTCCTCCTGGTTACACAGTCACTACAAACAACAAGATTCAACAAAACAAAGATATCTTTACATCACTCCTCCTTGTTACACAGTAACTAAAACAACAAGATAAATTCAACAAAACAAAGATATCTTTACATCACTCCTCCTAGTTAAACAGTCACTACAAACAACAAGATAAATTCAACAAAACAAATATATCTTTACACCACTCCTCCTGGTTACACAGTCACTACAAACAACAAGATAAATTCAACAAAACAAAGATATCTTTACATCACTCCTCCTGGTTACACAGTCACTACAAACAACAAGATAAATTCAACAAGACAAAGATATCTTTACATCACTCCTTCTAGTTACACAGTCACTACAACACAACAAGATAAATTCAACAAAACAAAGATATCTTTACATCACTCCTTCTAGTTACACAGTCACTACAAACAACAAGATAAATTCAACAAAACAAATATAGCTTTACATCACTTCTCCTGGGTTACACAGTCACTACAATCAACAAGATAAGTTCAACAAAAAAAAGATATCTTTACATCACTCCTCCTGGTTTTACACAGTCACTACAAACAACAAGATAAATTCAACAAAACAAAGATATCTTTACATCACTCCTCCTGGTTACACAGTCACTACAAACAACAAGATAAATTCAACAAAACAAAGATATCTTTACATCACTCCTCCTGGTTACACAGTCACCACAAACAACAAGATAAATTCATCAAAACAAAGATATCTTTACATCACTCCTCCTAGTTACACAGTCACTAGAAACAACAAGATAAATTCAACAAAACAAATATATCTTTACACCACTCCTCCTGGTTACACAGTCACTACAAACAACAAGATAAATTCAACAAAACAAATATATCTTTACACCACTCCTCCTGGTTACACAGTCACTACAAACAACAAGATAAATTCAACAAAACAAAGATATCTTTACATCACTCCTCCTGGTTACACAGTCACTACAAACAACAAGATTCAACAAAACAAAGATATCTTTACATCACTCCTCCTGGTTACACAGTCACTACAAACAACAAGATAAATTCAACAAAACAAAGATATCTTTACATCACTCCTCCTGGTTACACAGTCACTACAAACAACAATATTCAACAAAACAAAGATATCTTTACATCACTCCTCCTGGTTACACAGTCACTACAAACAACAAGATAAATTCATCAAAACAAAGATATCTTTACATCACTCCTCCTGGTTACACAGTCACTACAAACAACAAGATAAATTCAACAAAACAAAGATATCTTTACATCACTCCTCCTGGTTACACAGTCACTACAAACAACAAGATAAATTCAACAAAACAAAGATATCTTTACATCACTCCTTCCAGTTACAGTCACTACAAACAACAAGATAAATTCAATAAAACAAAGATATCTTTACACCTCCTCCTCCTGGTTACACAGTCACTACAAACAACAAGATAAATTCAACAAAACAAAGATATCTTTACATCACTCCTCCTAGTTACACAGTCACTACAAACAACAAGATAAATTCAACAAAACAAATATAGCTTTACATCACTCCTCCTAGTTACACAGTCACTACAAACAACAAGATAAATTCAACAAACAAATATAGCTTTACATCACTCCTCCTGGTTACACAGTCACTACAAACAACAAGATAAATTCAACAAAACAAAGATATCTTTACATCACTCCTTCTAGTTACACAGTCACTACAAACAACAAGATAAATTCAATAAAACAAAGATATCTTTACACCACTCCTCCTGGTTACACAGTCACTACAAACAACAAGATAAATTCAACAAAACAAAGATATCTTTACATCACTCCTCCTAGTTACACAGTCACTACAAACAACAAGATAAATTCAACAAAACAAAGATATCTTTACATCACTCCTCCTAGTTACACAGTCACTACAAACAACAAGATAAATTCAACAAAACAAAGATATCTTTACATCACTCCTCCTGGTTACACAGTCACTACAAACAAGATAAATTCAACAAAACAAAGATATCTTTACATCACTCCTCCTAGTTAAACAGTCACTACAAACAACAAGATAAATTCAACAAAACAAAGATATCTTTACATCACTCCTCCTGGTTACACAGTCACTACAAACAACAAGATAAATTCAACAAGACAAAGATATCTTTACATCACTCCTTCTAGTTACACAGTCACTACAAACAACAAGATAAATTCAACAAAACAAATATAGCTTTACATCACTCCTCCTGGGTAACACAGTCACTACAAACAACAAGATAAATTCAACAAAACAAATATAGCTTTACACTCCTCCTGGGTTACACAGTCACTACAAACAACAAGATAAATTCAACAAAACAAAGATATCTTTACATCACTCCTTCTAGTTACACAGTCACTACAAACAACAAGATAAATTCAACAAAACAAATATAGCTTTACATCACTCCTCCTTGTTACACAGTAACTACAAAACAACAAGATTCAACAAAACAAAGATATCTTTACATCACTCCTCCTGGTTACACAGTCACTACAAACAACAAGATAAATTCAACAAAACAAAGATATCTTTACATCACTCCTCCTGGTTACACAGTCACTACAAACAACAAGCTTCAACAAAACAAAGATATCTTTACATCACTCCTCCTTGTTACACAGTAACTAAAACAACAAGATAAATTCAACAAAACAAAGCTATCTTTTGCATCACTCCTCCTAGTTAAACAGTCACTACAAACAACAAGATAAATTCAACAAAACAAATATATCTTTACACCACTTTTCCTGGTTACACAGTCACTACAAACAACAAGATAAATTCAACAAAACAAAGATATCTTTACATCACTCCTCCTTACACAGTCACTACAAACAACAAGATAAATTCAACAAGACAAAGATATCTTTACATCACTCCTTCTAGTTACACAGTCACTACAAACAACAAGATAAATTCAACAAAACAAAGATATCTTTACATCACTCCCTTCTAGTTACACAGTCACTACAAACAACAAGATAAATTCAACAAAACAAATATAGCTTTACATCACTTCTCCTGGTTACACAGTCACTACAATCAACAAGATAAGTTCAACAAAACAAAGATATCTTTACATCACTCCTCCTGGTTACACAGTCACTACAAACAACAAGATAAATTCAACAAAACAAAGATATCTTTACATCACTCCTCCTGTTACACAGTCACTACAAACAACAAGATAAATTCAACAAAACAAAGATATCTTTACATCACTCCTCCTGGTTACACAGTCACCACAAACAACAAGATAAATTCATCAAAACAAAGATATCTTTACATCACTCCTCCTAGTTACACAGTCACTACAAACAACAAGATAAATTCAACAAAACAAATATATCTTTACACCACTCCTCCTGGTTACACAGTCACTACAAACAACAAGATAAATTCAACAAAACAAATATATCTTTACACCACTCCTCCTGGTTACACAGTCACTACAAACAACAAGATAAATTCAACAAAACAAAGATATCTTTACATCACTCCTCCTGGTTACACAGTCACTACAAACAACAAGATTCAACAAAACAAAGTTATCTTTACATCACCTCCTGGTTACACAGTCACTACAAACAACAAGATAAATTCAACAAAACAAAGATATCTTTACATCACTCCTCCTGGTTACACAGTCACTACAAACAACAATATTCAACAAAACAAAGATATCTTTACATCACTCCTCCTGGTTACACAGTCACTACAAACAACAAGATAAATTCATCAAAACAAAGATATCTTTACATCACTCCTCCTGGTTACACAGTCACTACAAACAACAAGATAAATTCAACAAAACAAAGATATCTTTACATCACTCCTCCTAGTTACACAGTCACTACAAACAACAAGATAAATTCAACAAAACAAAGATATCTTTACATCACTCCTTCTAGTTACACAGTCACAACAAACAACAAGATAAATTCAATAAAACAAAGATATCTTTACACCACTCCTCCTGGT
Source organism: Tachypleus tridentatus (assembly GCF_004210375.1). Taxonomy (NCBI): domain Eukaryota; kingdom Metazoa; phylum Arthropoda; class Merostomata; order Xiphosura; family Limulidae; genus Tachypleus; species Tachypleus tridentatus. The sequence continues at coordinate 8,599,628 of NC_134829.1, read as the reverse complement.
TACACAGTCACTACAAACAACAAGATAAATTCAACAAAAAACAAAGATATCTTTACATCACTCCTCCTAGTTACACAGTCACTACAAACAACAAGATAAATTCAACAAAACAAATATAGCTTTACATCACTCCTCCTAGTTACACAGTCACTACAAACAACAAGATAAATTCAACAAAACAAATATAGCTTTACATCACTCCTCCTGGTTTACACAGTCACTACAAACAACAAGATAAATTCAACAAAACAAAGATATCTTTACATCACTCCTTCTAGTTACACAGTCACTACAAACAACAAGATAAATTCAATAAAACAAAGATATCTTTACACCACTCCTCCTGGTTACACAGTCACTACAAACAACAAGATAAATTCAACAAAACAAAGATATCTTTACATCACTCCTCCTAGTTACACAGTCACTACAAACAACAAGATAAATTCAACAAAACAAAGATATCTTTACACCACTCCTCCTGGTTACACAGTCACTACAAACAACAAGATAAATTCAACAAAACAAATATAGTTTTACATCACTCCTCCTAGTTACACAGTCACTACAAACAACAAGATAAATTCAACAAAACAAATATAGCTTTACATCACTCCTCCTAGTTACACAGTCACTACAAACAACAAGATAAATTCAACAAAACAAATATAGCTTTACATCACTCCCTCCTGGTTACAGTCACTACAAACAACAAGATAAATTCAACAAAACAAAGATATCTTTACATCACTCCTTCTAGTTACACAGTCACTACAAACAACAAGATAAATTCAATAAAACAAAGATATCTTTACACCACTCCTCCTGGTTACACAGTCACTACAAACAACAAGATAAATTCAACAAAACAAAAGATATCTTTACATCACTCCTCCTAGTTACACAGTCACTACAAACAACAAGATAAATTCAACAAAACAAAGATATCTTTACACCACTCCTCCTGGTTACACAGTCACTACAAACAACAAGATAAATTCAACAAAACAAATATAGCTTTACATCACTCCTCCTAGTTACACAGTCACTACAAACAACAAGATAAATTCAACAAAACAAATATAGCTTTACATCACTCCTCCTGGGTTACACAGTTACTACAAACAACAAGATAAATTCAATAAAACAAAGATATCTTTACACCACTCCTCCTGGTTACACAGTCACTACAAACAACAAGATAAATTCAACAAAACAAAGATATCTTTACATCACTTTTCCTAGTTACACAGTAACTACAAACAACAAGATAAATTCAACAAAACAAAGATATCTTTACATCACTTCTCCTGGTTACATTTATAAGTCAATATGTTGGGCGCGTTATGCCCACGTGGAAAGGAAGACTGCCTGTTTGCACCTGCTGCCAAAATGGTTTTCGTAGCTTCAAACTAAATTAGAGATTCGATTTCATTCTTACGACGGACCACAACTGAAAGTACAAGTTCAGATACATCGAGGCAGAAACCTCGGACTTTCTAATTGGCAGCCCGACACGCTAACTATTTGGCTACGCTTGACTAATGAATGAATAGTTAAGTAATACGTGTGTAAGCTAATTTCAGTGATGTCATTTTCATGGCTGTTTTTTTATAATTTTTTGAAATTAGTACTTTTCTCTAAAATTATCACACAGAAAACACACGGTTAAACCATATACGTCCTGCACATTAGTTTATTTATTATTTTATGAAGCTTTAAACTGATATTTATTTTACAACTATTATGTAAAAAGTTGTTTCAAAGTTTATCTTAGTTTTACGGTTCGGCCTAGCGTGTTAAGGCGTGCGACTCGTAATCTGAGGGTCGCGGGTTCGCATCCCCTTCGCGCCAAAAAAATGCTCGCCTCAGCCGGCGGCGTTATAATGTTACGGTCAACTCCTACTATTCGTTGGTAAAAGAAAGAGTTGGTGGTGGTGATGACTAGCTGCCTTCCATCTAGTCTTACACTGCTAAATTAGGGACGGCTAGCACAGATAGCCCTCGAGTAGCTTTGTGCGAAATTCAAAAACAAACAGTTTTACGGCCACATAACATCTTACTATTTCCCAAATTTGTTATGCTGATAAAATGACTATAAAGAATCCCCTTCATGTTAAAAAGAAATACTTAGTGTAAGGGAGCAAAATTTCATGTTGAGAATCTTGATAAAAAGGTGTTTTAAAAACAGTAACAGAAGGACTCAACACATTTTCGATTATTGTAATTCAAGATATTAAAATTATTTCTATTTGAAATATCATATATTCTGAACAAATGTTCGTTTTTGAAGTTCTCTTGCTGCAGAAACAAGAGATAAACATTCTGTATAACATGCTTTTAAAAATATCTATCACCATGTCCAAACTTTCTGGAATAAACGAATGACAAGATCAGTGATGACCAATATTCAACAACAGAGCAAGCAATCAAGTGGTATTTTAAATGAAATACATTAAAAGTTCATATTATGACACCAGTTTCAGGTCAACTGGAACCAATTAAAACAAAATGGCGGACACACATTTCTTTTAACGTTTGCTGTTACGCACAGAAAATATTTTTGCTGTGTGCAAATAAGATTATCATTTTACCCTACTTGACCACTCTACCTGTAAGATAATATTAGTAATGTTTTTATCTTATTTTATTATTTTGACGTTTTACAGTATTGATTTTGGAAACAAAAAATGAAATATTCTACAGGTGAACAAAACAACGACAAATTTTCTCATCATTTACCGTAATACCAAACAAACAATTTTCAGTGTTGAACTTATTTTTTGTAACAGTAAAATATCTCCATGACATATCTAAGCACTACAAGCTGAGGAGACATGAAGTTTACTCTGAACGACCGGTCTTCATCTTTCTCTGGCAAATTTTTTTTCGAATGTGTTTTAGGATTATACATAATGCAAAATAAATCTATCTATTGGGCATTGTTTATATACAGATATACATATAAGATATTATTAAAATGTCTTAAAACGAAAGTAAATAATTAACTGATATGGATTTTTTTTCCATTGTTTGGAATCTGAGCAATCTATTGGGAAATAGACTGAGAGATCATTCAGTGGCCTTACTGAAATAGAATTATAATTACCCAAACCTATCTTGATGATATAGTGATCAGACCTCGTAAAGAGACCTTTTATCATCTTATTTGCACATGTAAAAAAGAAAATACTTTTCAATGCAATAGCACCCTCTACGGACAGAATGTAAACGTTTACCATTTTGCATTCTGTTGACCTAAAATTGGGTCAAAAGCAACATTGTTCCTATGTGTTTCAATAAGGTGCTACTTCATTACTAACTTGAACTCAGTCCTCCCTACGATTCTCAGAGTGGCTCTTTGTAATTTATTTACTTCTTCCAGGTAAAGGCCCGGCACGCCAAGTGGATTAAGGCGTTCAGCTCGTAATCCAAGGGTGCAGGTTCGAATCCCCTCGCACCAAAGATGCTCGCCCTATCAACCGCGGGGACGTTATAACGTGACGGTCAATCCCACTATTCGTTGGTGGTAAGAGTAGCCCAAGAGTTGGCGGTGGGTGGTGATGACTAGCTGCCTTTCGTCTAGTCTTGCACTGCAAAATTAGGGACGGCTAGCGCAGATAGCCCTCGAGTAGCTATGCGCGAAATAGAAAAAAAACAACAAAATCCTCCAGGTAATTTAGTTTTAATGTGTAGTGGCTTTAAATTGCAGGATTTCTCTATACCTGTATCACTCTGTATAAGTAGAAGATTCACTGAATTAATCTTTTACAAGTAGTGTTAGCAACAATGCAAAGCTTTCATGTAATTTCACGTAAACATAAAAAACTTAGGTTCTCAATTTCTTATAATTCATAAGCGTTATATTTGTGTGTACATGTTATAGAAACTAGGTATCAAAGAGGGATAAAATACCGTGGAATCTTTACTCTATAATGTACAAACATGAACTGCTCCTGAGTGCAATCAGATATTGATAGCTAACGCTGTGGCTAGATGTCATTCAACTGATCATACAGTGCCACACTAGTATAATATTTTTAAAGCGCATGTAATCGTACTGTTTCCAGCAGTACTGTGATGAATGCACTCATCGCTCCAAGAGCAGAAATTCCACAGGACAAACGTGGAGAAATAAAGGTCTTGGCTGGCGAAATATTGAAACAGTTTTACTGGAACTGTTACAGAAACTTCGAAAATGGTAGCTACAATTGGCACCGCTGATAACGGAATAAGTTGAAGCAGAAAACCTACATTCTTCAAAAGTGATGTTAAGCAACTTAGAATATGTTGTGTATATATAGACACGAGAAATAAGCGCATGTGTTGCTAACAACGTAGTTTAAGTAAGTAACTTTTCTCCAAAACAGTATATTACACATTAACACAAAGTGTAACTGTTGAAAAGTCACGACGCAGGCGTTAATGAAAAGCTGAAATGGGCAGCAATCTTCTAACAATGAGATAAGCGAAGCTAAAACAAGGTTTCTTTATAGATGAATCCTAATTCACGTTAGTTTTGCAACAATCTTCAATAATTTCTTCAAAGACTAAAAGGAGAAAGGTATCACAATCAAAGCACTACATTTAAAATGAAGCAGCTGGGTGAACAATAAAAGCCAATAGTGTTGGAGACTGCTGATAGGTGTAAGACGTTCCTATTCAACAAACGATTTTCTGAGAAATAAAATCTGCTTTTATTGGGCAGGATTTATCTTCCACTGTTACGAAACATAGAACAAGAAGAAGTCGACCGATCTCTCCCAACAATGGTTTGGCTTGTACAAAATTTCAATATGAAAAAATATAAATGATTTATAGGTTTGTATGGCAACTGAGGAATTCAAATGAAAATTAGACAACTTGGTTGAATTTTAGGGAAAACTAAACATTTAGAACAAACAATCATCCATTGATAAAATTATGGTAGCATGAAACAAGGTGTATTACTCTGACGACGAGAAAGTCACTATGTTAACCTGAAGATGATCCTGGAAGGTCGAAACGTTGTTCTCTGCTTATCAATAAAAGTGTTAATACCAATACCGGTCGTCCTGAGATACAAGATGTATTGTTTCATATTGAATTTCGTGCAAATCGAGGGCTATCTGCGCTAGCCGTCCCTAATTTAGCTGTGTAAGACCAGAGGAAGTAGCTAGTCATCACCACCCACCGCCAAATCTTGGGCTACTCTTTTACCAACGAATAGTGGGATTGACTGTCACATTATAACGCTCCTACGGCTGAAAAGGCGAGTATATTTGTTGCGACGGGATTCAAACACGCGACCCTCAGACACACGAGTCCAGTGTCTTAAACACCTGGCCGTGCCCAGCCCCAAGTTTAATCTTCTGTTTAAAGTAAATTCCATATACTAGTGTATCACAGTACTTTTTTTTTCGTATTTTCTATATATATGTATTGTACTAATGACAAATTAGTTGTAATTACTCATTACTTTTACTCTTTGTATGTATCATCTATGTGTTTCCACAATCATTGAAATCAATTTATGTTTTGGAATAATTAGATATTCAGCCAGTCTAATAGGCAGGAAGATAATGTGAAATTTTATAATATATGACGGTAAAACAAACCGGATAATTACAACAATGATAATTATAGTATATTCTCTAGAAGAAGATTTATTCGTGACTATACATTGATGTGTTTCTACAAATATAAACTCGTGTTATTTGGCGCATAAGAATTTGATAATGTCACTATAATGAAAGGTTGGTAGAATTTCTTAAAATTAATTGGGTTTTGTGTTATTTCTGGAGAAGTTGTCGAGAAATCAGTGTTTATTGTATACGAGTCTATAAAGTCGCAGACATATCTGTTTATCTCACTGTTTCATGTAGGCGAGCACTCGTTAGAGAACACTATCCCGCCAGGTGTACAGCCTTGTAATGCTTATATATAAATTAATTATATGGCACTTTAAAAGGTACAACAAAGTAATATCACACATACCCGCACAAAGTTAACTTGATATGAGAGATCTGAAAAGACAAATTCCCGTTGTATTGAGAAATTATTTAACACAGGTATAGTATATTTAATATTCTGTAAAACCAAAGTCCTGAGTTCATAGTTCATAGGGGTCAAACGGGTCAGTAGAAGTGTCAGACTGTGGAACTGAATGTTTATGGTTCACGACTCGTTAAATCCTTTCCCTCTTTTCTCCATCACCAAAATTATTATTAGTTTTATATCAAAAGTTTTAAAATTATAAATTAATATCCGTGACTCTTAAAAGGTTTGCAGTAGTTTTATGCCCGTCGTTGAATTGTCCACATTCTCTTATTTCCATGTCCGACATTAAACTATTTCTTACAAACATCATGTGTTAGGTCACTTTTTTTTTTTTTTAATAAACGCTCTTAGACAAACAATCGTAATAACATTATTTAATGAAATTGCATGTGCTAAACCTTTTGGCCTGAGTTAAGCAGCGTTCGACTCGTAATCCATAGTCGCGGGTTCGAATTCCGTCGCACCAAACATGCTCGCCCCTCTCAACCGTGTGGCCTTTCAATTTGGCGGTTATTCCCACTATTCGTTGGTAAAGAATAGTTCAAGAGTTGGTGATGGGTGGTGATGACTAGCTCCTTACCTCTAGTCTTACACTGCTAAATTAGGGACGGCTAGCACAGATAGTCCTCAAGTAGCTTTACCAACGAATAGTGGGATTGACCGTCACCTTATAACACCCCCACCGCTGAAAGGGCGAACATGTTTGTACGACGGGGATCTCTGAACCTGCGGCTTTCAGATTACGAGTCGAGCACCTTAATCAGCTGGTTACGCTGGCCCAAAATCCATAAAAAAGAAAAAGTAGCTGAAAGGTATAGTAGTATATGGAACGATCTGGAACTAAATTAATAAAGGTAAACTTATCTGATAATACAGAAATGTCGGAATGTACGTCCACAAAGTGATAAATATATGGTTTTAAACAAACTGTGTATTAGTATTTTAAACATAAATATTAACGTAATATTTTAAAGGAAATTACAGGCTGGTTGAATGTTGTTTGTTTCGGAAACAAAAAAACTAAAACTAAAATATAAGCCAGCTGTCAAGTGTTGACAATTTCATTACATCATGTACCATATCGTTGCATAAAGAATGTTTACCAAGCAAAAACAGGTAATGTGAAAAGTCAATATGCAAGCTGGACTCCTCGGACAAAGGCCTTTCTAACGATATGAGATTTATAGCGTTTGATATAGAAATATGCGAAAAAAGTTCCGAACGGACAAACGCAAATGTATTATTTGTACAGATAAACAGCAACCTACGGAACACGCTTGTAATGGCTAATTCAGTGGCAAAGCGGTATCTTTACGGACACACGCCGCTAAAACCGGGTTTCGATACCTGGTGGGCAGAGCACAGATAGCCCATTGGGTAGCTTTGTGCTTAATTCCAAAACAAACAAACTCTGGTAATGGTAAAATTATAAGATATACACATACACCTTACTGAATTCCATGTAATAGTAGCATTGCGTCGGTGTTCGAAAGTCAGTTTAAAAAAATTTACAACGGTTATTTCGTAATAGTAACAACAAAACCTAAATTATTTATGGCAATAGTGACTGGATGTGAGTTCTCCGCTATACGAGACTGTGTAGATATGAAATATGTTGCCCTCTTTGTGTGATGCGTTTCAGACTACAAAATATTTTCGTTTTTACTGCTTCGGCTTTTCTTTCGATGGAACCTTTGTCAAGTCGTACATAATTGATACAACTAACAAAAATGGAAGAATGTTAGTCACTAATCTAGTAATAGAATAAAGATCATATTCTGCTTCGTTTGAGGAACATATATGTTTTAAAACAAAACCACGTCGGATTTTCCGGTGTGTGTACCGACGGGAATCGAACCCCAATTATAGCATTGAAAATCGGTAGATTTACTGCTGACCTACTAGAAAACCCGTTATGTGGAATATAATGAAAGTGTATATGTATGAAACAAAAAAGATATGAATTGGTAATGAATCCAATAACTACGTTTGTTTGTGTTTTGTTTTTTGAATTTCGCTCAAAGCTACACGAGGGCTATCTGCGCTAGCCGTCCCTAATTTAGCTGTGTAAGACCAGAGGAAGGTAGCTAGTCACCACCACCCGCCGCCAACTCTGGGCTACTCTTTATCAACGAATAGTGAAATTGACCGTCACATTACAACACCTTCACGGCTGAAAGGAAGAACGTATTTGGTGCGACAGGAATTCGAACCTGCTACCCTCAGTAAGTACGTATATATATTTATATACATCTTATATAAAATGGTTCCCTGGTGAGACAGAGGTAGACAAAAAAATCTATGGCAGTGAACAGTATTAGAACAAGATGGTAATTTGATTCTTAAGAAAATTCTTACATATAAATGTGTCGTATGTATAACAAATCCACAGATTGACTGATGTTGAAAAGTATTTTTAACTGCAACGTTAACAACATGATTTTCAAAATCTAATGGTGATGACGACAATTACTGATTGTCTTTGAGTTGAACTTTAGTTTCACTGACATACCTTGTGAAACAGCTATGGATTACATAATATATCAATAATAAGAAAATAGAAAACGTAACATTATGGAGGTCATACAACTAAAATAAACAACAATGGTTAAAAACATTAACGTCTCGAAGTTTGAAAGGAGTGTGAAAGTAGTCTTTCGTCGTACGACCACCTTTTTGAAGGAACAGTTTATTTTTAGCCTAAAAACAGAGGGAACATAAAGTTCAGTTTGGTTTGTTTTGAATTTTGCGCAAAGCTACTCAAGGGCTATCTGCGCTAGCCGTCCTTAATTTAGCAATGTAAGACTAGAGGGAAGGCAGCTACTCACCACCACCCACCGCCAACTCTTGGACTACTATTTTACCAAAGAATAGGGGAATTGACCGTAACATTATGGTGCCCCCACGGCTGAATGGGCGAGCATGTTTGATGTGATGAGGATTCGAACCCACGACCCCTCAGATTGCGAGTTGAGTGCCTTAACCACCTAGCATGCTGGGCCTAGGAACATAAAGAAGAAAACACGTCTGAGACTTCGAAAACTGTGGTTGAACAGAGTTGTAAAGCATAACTGATATTTTATCTGAACAGCACCTTAACTATATTTATTTTATAAAACATGGACAACATTAGTTGCAATGTACTTATTAACTTAAGTAAATCGAAACATGAATAGCTATACTTTACATATATAAACTGGCAGTGTACATTAACTATACGTATGTGTATATATAATAATTAATAATAATAAATAGGTATGAATATATATGAATATATATTTACTTATTTATTAATAATTTGTGTGCCTTTATTTTATTCTTTTTAAATAGATAAAATGTATTTATTCAACTTTATCAGCGCGTGAGATATAGTGTGTATTTTATTCTAATCGTTTTAAAATTGTTCTGTTACAATTATCTGCTACTAGAAAACGTAACTGTTTTGAGTAATATGAAGATGCTGGATTATAAAAGCATATTGAAAATTAGTTAGTTGCAGTTGCTCTCGAGTTATGGCAGATTTGTTCAAAATATTCTTATATATCGTAAAATAACTTTTCCTTTAATAATTTTATTTATTCATTGAAAATTGCATTTATGAATGTCCGAAAACAATAATGTAATAGCAAGTTTAACTTAAGAAGAACAATGAATACAATAAGATAATTTTGCGAAAATATGTTCAAACTACGTTCAAATCTTTCCATCAAGGTAATAGTTTTTATTACAAAATATCTGTTTGACATGTTGTACCTTTTGTGTATGTTCTCAGTTTCACGCTGTAAGAACCAACAGTAATCTACCGTCATCGCAGGATTTCATCGTCCTTGATATCGCCGTTCCTTTATAGAAATATCTTGGTAGAATCGCCATGTTCACTACACTTAATTCATTTGGAAAGAAATCTAAATGGGAGGGAGTGTAAGAATTAAATCTTTAGTGACATTCTAGACAACTTTTCTGTAGTTCATCAATCATCACAGTATAGTTTGGATGATTCCAGACAGCAAGTTTTTTTTCTGATTGAATACTGTTTCAAAAATACTTTCCATCAGCACTTCCCAAATTTGTAGCTCAAAAGATACCTCCTTCGGTGTTTGCTTCACCAATTTTGAAACTTATCAGACAGATGTCTAAAACTATTACTATTTTGTTTATTCCATTCACAAAATTCTTCATTATTTCAAGTCTAATATGAAGTGAAGCAGAAACACATTTTGAGGATTCATTAAAGGTTGATACTATATATTCTGTTTCCCTTGTAATTGTCTCTCACTAGTCATTCCTACATATGAAATTATTTTATCATTTCAACTGTTCCACAGGCACAAAAAGCAAAATGTTTGATATACCCACTCTGCAGTAAGTGGCCTGGTAGAAGTGTACAATAACAACTTTAGATCATCACACATATTTTCCACCTAAGGATGATTATATATGATGACTTCAAGTATGATCTTCAATGACATCATAAGTTTCTTTCATGTCTCTGTTGGCTGAACAGGAATGGATGGCTTAGTGTTCCCAATTCCTCCTGTACAAAAATACATCTTTCTGACTAATTTCAGATGAATTGATAAAAGCCTCCATTCTCGAAGATGATGCTGAGTACCTAATTCTTCCATTACTGCATCAACAGTTGAATAGAAACACAAATTATTTATCGTGATGTAGTGAGAAGCAAGACTGTTATGGTGACTTCGGTAAATTAAAACTCTTGTTCTTGGAGCTAATAAATTCCATTGTTGTAAATGAGGACCAACAAGTTCCATGTTGCTTGGATGGAGAAAAGTCACGAATTTTTACAGAACGGTATTCATGATTTCTGCTTGAAAACAAGAGTAAATTAGAAAAAAAAAACACTTTTTTACCATGCTGACGAGGAGATAAATTATTAAATGTCTCTAACCTTCCCCATATTTCATGAAATGTTTCTAATATTCGCCATATGGCGTGAGAGCTAAATTATCAAACAATTCTGTTAGGGGAAAACAAAGTTGATAAAGACTTCTCTGAAACTCACAAAGGAAGTGAAAAGAATAGAAAGCATTCTTCTTTAATTGTAACAGAAATAATGCAATCATGTAGAATTTCTTGTGGCGTAAACTGTTTTCAAAGAAAAAAATTCACCATGGAAAAATCTTCTTCTAATTGTAGACGCCTTTCATCAACATCTGAAAATGGTAATCTACCAATGTTTCATTTGGCTTCATTCTCAAGTACACTTCTTGCAAACGCTACCATCACCACGAGAAAATTACAGGTTAAACAAGACACCCTTATTCCGATTCACATTACCAACTCACCTACACCAGTTATTGTACTGGCATGTACATGATACAAAGCTGTCTGCTGAAGTAGGGTGTGTAAATTAAGCTCAGACGATGACGTTTCTTCATATGTCAGTCTTTCGTGAGGACTCGTGCAAAAATCGTGTTTTCCCTAACAATCCCACAGCTAAGAATCATAGTGACAGCTTGTTTGTTTGTTTGGGAATTTCGTATCAAAGCTACTCGAGGGCTATATCTGCTAGCTGTCCCTAATTTAGCAGTGTAAGACTAGAGCGGCGGCTGCTAGTCATCACCACCACCACCAACTCTTGGGCTACTCTTCACCAACGAATAGTGGGATTGACCGTCACATTATACACCCCACGGCTGGGAGGGCGAGCATGTTTAGCGCGACGCGGGCGCGAACCCGCGACCTCGGATTACAGAGTCGCATCGTTTAACGCACCAGGCATGCCGGGCCATAGTGACAGCTAAAGAGATTGTAGTTTGAAAAATTGTATCTAGAACATATAACTTAAACCTTTGTCATAACAAACATGAATTACACAGGGTAGTCAGTTGCGTAAGAAGTTTTCGGTTCAAGATAACTTATACAATTTTATTTAGAATGTCACAGTAATGATTTATATGCAGAAAAAATATTTGTGATAAAAAGCACTGACAAATATTATTCTTCAAGAAATGTACTTTTATCATTCTATTTAAGACGATTTGAATTCCTCGAAATATTAGATTTTATCTGTTGTTAAGAGCAAAACTATATAATGTACCGTCTGTCAACCAGTTTTGCTACTGGACTACGGATATGGGGTTGAATATTGGAAACTTTTATGACACCTAAACTATATGATTGATTAAAATAAATATGGTGCAACTCAGAGCATTTATTTTGTTTTTTTTTTGACAATGACACAATCAGACATTGAACTTTTATTGAGTAATAAATAACCTATTAAAGAGAAACATATTAAAACAGCAATCTTGATTATTTGATGAGTGCATTAAGAAAAAGGAAGAAAACTGCACTAATGTGACATCGACCTCAGGCCTTTTTTAAAGATCTTCAGATATAACCTACATCATGGCCTAATAAGAAACTTTCTTTGAGCTTTCAGGTTGAAAAAATTTGAATTTCAGAATCGTGTTTTCTGGACTACAAAGCACAACCACAAAAGCTTTTATAATGTAAACTTGAATGTTTGAAACCGTATGATGGAGTCTGACGAGTTGCATTTCTCCCTCTTTAGTGCTGATAATAATAATAATCATATAGGGTAACTATGTGAGCACCATGCCTAACTTGTTGTATTCCGACAGACCGAAATGCTGAAGTGGAATAATGGTGTGGGTAAAATTCACCTGATACAGGTGGGCTATTGTATTTACCAACTTTTGAAATGATATAAAGTTGATAATGTACTTAAAAGTTGTTACTTGAAAATTGTACCCCAAATGCTGAATTCCTACCTTGACAGACAAGAACTTTGTTAAAACTATCATGCAACAATGACACTCCAGTCATCTTCTCCAGCTAGTGCAGTCACCGAATCTCTTTAAGTCGAATTCCCACCTCATTCACACTACCATAATTCTTAGGTCACTGTTTGTAGACCAGGCCTACACTACAATATTAATTAATGGCTACAATCGAACGAATCACACTATGATATATTGTGACTGTAATGTCATGTAGAGACCATTTATTATTACTGCAGTTGGTGTTCATACCTAATAATATCTAGACGTTAATCAGCTGATCCGTCAGTTTATTCAACTTTTCTAATATGTGTATTGTTTAGCTTTTTTTTTTCGTACTGCTTAGTTTTACAATAAAATAATTCATCATTGTTGTGAATTGAAACTTGATATTTGCACTTTAACAGACAATAATTTTGTTATAGCTGTTAGTCGATTTCTAAATGAAATCAAAAGATAAAAAAATCCATTCAAAATCACGTCATTAACCGTATATGGCTGGATTCATTTAATTTGCAATGATTGTTCACTTAAATGTGTACGAAAAAAACAACTTGTACATATAAACAATGCTTAACATTTCATTGAAGTCCAGGTGTTTTTTCTTAATTATACTATCACCTCAAGCCCAAAAAACTATAAAGATTCAAATAATTAGGTGGTGTGTTTTCTTATAGCAAAGCCACATCGAGCTATCTGCTGAGCCCACCGACGGGAATCGAACCGCTGATTTTGCGTTGAAAATGCGAAGACATACCGCTGTACTACCGGGGGGCAGATAATTAGGAACTTATATAAATATCAACTCTGGTTTCTTGTCAGTGATGTGGAAGTAATAGTAAACTTTCTTATTAATTATTTCCAAACATTTGGGAGTTTAAGAAATAATGCACGTATAAATATTGTGTATTATTTTTAGCCCAGATTGAAATTGTATATAACCATGTCGTTAGCATCTTGGAGATATGTTGTAAGACTACCAGTCATTCTCACTAATCATTTACGAGTAGCTGCTTAGATGATGGATGTTTTCGGTTGTTGCCTTCACTTTGACCCGAAATATAAAATTAGAGGGCTCGACATGGTCAAGTAGTTAAGGCACTGACTCGTCATCTGAGGGTCGTTTTCGAATCCCCTCACACCAAACATGCTCGTTTTTCAGCCGTGAGGGCGTTATAATGTGGCGGTCAATCCAACTATTCGTTGATAGAAGACTGGCCCAAGATTTGGCGGTGGGTGGTGATGACTAGCTAGCTGCATTATCTCTAGTCTTACACTGCTAAATTAGGAACGGCTAATGCAGATAGCCTTTGTGAATCTTTGCGCGAAATTGAAAAAAACAAACAAATAAAATTAGAGAAGGCTAAACCTGAAAATAGCTCGTGCGCTTAAAGTGCCATTCTGGTTAAAAAATAAATTAAGACTTAGATTCGATCAGCCTTTAGAGACCTTTAGCTTTTTTTTTAATTTAATTAGATCAGAACAGTATATAAGAATGACTTGCTAATTACAGGTGTGAAATACTTAAAGCGCATGTCTAAATGATGAAAATTATTTTAAAGATGGTTTTTGTTGTCTCCCGCTCTCCCTTTGTTTCAAGATATGTAATGGAATCTAATTTATCAACATGAACAACAATCCAAGTATGTAATGGAATCTAAATTATCAACAGGAACAACAAGCCAGGTATGTAGTGGAATCTAAATGATCAACGTTATATATTTACAAAATATTACATATGAAATGAAATATTACATATAAAATGAAATATTACAAAATATTACATACAAATAATTCTGTACATTGTGGATGACATTACAAAAAGAACGTTGCCACTTATTACTGTATAAAAAGTGTACAACTAAGTTGCTAAGTTATTTAATAGGCTTCTTTAACTGGTTCAATAAGAGTAATTATCTGTTATCAGGTCTCTTTCTTAGTCAATTAAGTTCCCCAGGGGGACAGTAGTAAGTCTACGGATTTAAAACGCTAAAATCAGATGTTAGATTTCCTTTGTTGGACAAAAACGATAGCTCAATGTGGATTTCCTATAATATAACACAAACACATACACTTAGAACTTTAAAAACGAGATCATATTTGAAATTTCACACAAAGTTAGTTTCCTTTGTCATGTATATTATACGACTTGTTTATTTTGTCTATTGTTGTGCGTAAAGCTTCAAAGTGAGAATGTTATTCTGTGCCAACTACGGGTGAATATCTAAGCCTAAATTTTACCACTACAAGCCTTCAGACTTATCATTGACATAATGGAAGACAGAGGGAGGCCGTATGACTTGCAGCACCAGAAATTGTTAATCCTTGGCCCGGCATGGCCAAGGCCAAACATGCTCGCCCTTTCAGCCATGGGGGCGTTATAATGTTACGGTCAATCCTACTATTCGTTGGTAAAAGAGTAGCCCAAGAGTTGGCGGTGGGTGGTGGTGACTAGCTGCCTTCCCTCTAGTCTTACACTGCTAAATTAGGGACGGCTAGCACAGATACCCCTCGAGTAGCTTTGTGCGAAATTCAAAAACAAACGTTAATCCTTTGTCGTTCTGTGCATCAAGTGTATACTTGTGTTCCAGTATAAAATAGATAAAAATTAAAGGTGTTAGGATAATGATCCACCGCAAAACGTTTTGAACCAAGCTGTATCTTCTAGTTCACCGAAAAGGGAATCCAATAGTCTAAGTTTTGTGTGCCCCATTTCCGCAAAATCACTCTTTACACTCTGGGGCTAAACGTGCATTATACGATCGACGGTCAAATCTCTCTTCGATTACAGCAACCCAAACTGCCTTTCAAATTAGGGATGGTTAGCGTACATCAAGCTTTGGCAGTTTGGCAGAAATATCAGAAACAACCGCCCAAATAACACTAACCACCCTGTATAATAATATAATTGTTTTGCATGTATACATATACATTCTGGAGTCGCAGTTTACAGATCACGGGATCGAAACGTGGAGCCGAAAATGCTCACCCTTTCAGCCATAGGAACATTATTATGTATCGATAAACCTCACTATTTGTTGGAATGAGTAGCCCAGCCGTTGGCGGTGGGTACTGTCGGCGAGTTGCCTTCCCCTGTGGTTGGCAGTTTGAGTTAGTGACGGACACAGGTAGCCTTAATACCTTGACCGTAAAACAAATAAACAAACATATACACTAATTAGCACTTTCTTAAAACCCCATCTCTCCCATCTGGTGTCGAGTTAGACTCCCTTTTACTGCAACCATAGCCTGATACTCAAATAAATTTTAACGTCTTGAAAAATAACTATATATTTAATGCAACTTTTCCTCCATGAAGTAGATAAATAGCACTTTTTAATACCATGTGATTACAATTTTATTTATATTTGCAGTTTCAAGACCAATGGATAAACACAGTTGTTTAAAGAAGTTTAGGCTGACATTTTTTAAAGATGTTTTTTTTGAGGGGTGAGGTAAAATCACCCTATTATTTAGAGAGTTTGATTTTAAGTACAGCTACGAAGTAACTTTCGAAAAGACACCCACGCACTACAATTTGTTTACTATCTAGCAAGAATAGAAGGTTTATTTAGTACAAAGGACACGACAAATATAAACCTTCCAATCAATCTTCCAGTTTCTAGGCTTCAGATAATAGACTTGTAGGCTTAATGGGTTCTTTTTTATTTATCCAATTACATAGTATTCTCTTGTGTTCTCTTGTGGACGTCACCTATTGCTATCCGGTCTTGTGAGCCGATTCTGCAAATATCTAACTGTAATAATGCTACGTTACAAGACTATCATAAATCAAGTATACTCAATTATGCTTCTGCCCACTATCGGGTCAGTGGACTAAATCGTAATTAGTTCTTATTTTGTTCATTTATTTTATTTGTTTCTAATTGTTTTTGTTGTTTTTAATTATATTCTTAGTGTTCGTTTCTCACATCCCTTTAACACAGACAAAAGATAAGAATATCTGAGTAAATAGTGTTCTTTTCTATTTTCTTAAACAATTAACAAATTTGGAAGTTAAAAAAAATA
>NC_134829.1:8447426-8582293 GCF_004210375.1 Tachypleus tridentatus | reverse complement strand
ATTAATGAAAGGTTCTATATTAGTAAGTCCAGTTCGATACAGGTGTAATGAATGAAACGTTCTATATTAGTAAATCCAGTTTGATACAGGTATGCAATGAATAAAAGGTTCTATATTAGTAAGTCCAGTTTGATACAGGTGTAATGAATAAAAGGTTCTATATTAGTAAGTCCAGTCTGATGCAGTAGTGTAATGAATGAAAAGTTCTATATTAGTAGTTCCAGTTTGATACAGGTATGTAATTAATGAAAGGTTTTATATTAGTAAATCCAGTTTGATACAGGTATGTAATGAATAAAAGTTTCTCTATTAGTAAGTCAAGTTTGATACAGTTGTGCAATGAATAAAAGGTTCTATATTAGTAAATCCAGTTTGATACAGGTGTGTAATGAATAAAAGTTTCTCTATTAGTAAGTCCAGTTTGATACAGGTGTGCAATGAATAAAAGGTTCTATATTAGTAGTTCCAGTTCGATACAGTTGTGTAATGAATGAAACGTTCTATATTAGTAGTTCCAGTTTGATACAGGTATGTAATGAATGAAAAGGTTTTATATTAGTAAGTCCAGTTTGATACAGGTGTGCAATAAATAAAAGGTTCTATATTAGTAATCCAGTTTGATACAGGTGCAATGAATAAAAGGTTCTATATTAGTAAGTCCAGTTTGATACAGGTGTGTAATGAATAAAGATTCTATATTAGTAAGTCCAGTTTGATACAGGTGTGCAATGAATAAAAGTTTCTATATTAGTAAGTCCAGTTTGATACAGGTGTGCAATGAATAAAGACTTCTATATTAGTAAGTCCAGTTTGATACAGGTGTGTAATTAATAAAAGGTTCTATATTAGTAAATCCAGTTTGATACAGGTGTGTAATGAATAAAAGGTTCTATATTAGTAAGTCCAGTTTGATACAGGTGTGTAATGAATAAAAGTTTCTATATTAGTAAGTCCAGTTCGATACAGTTGTGTAATGAATGAAAGGTTCTATATTAGTAGTTCCAGTTTGATACAGGTGTGTAATTAATGAAAGGTTTTATATTAGTAAATCCAGTTTGATACAGGTGTGTAATGAATAAAAGTTTCTCTATTAGTAAGTCCAGTTTGATACAGGTGTGTAATGAATAAAAGGTTCTATATTAGTAAGTCCAGTTTGATACAGGTGTGTAATGAATAAAAGGTTCTATATTAGTAAGTCCAGTTCGATGCAGTTGTGTAATGAATGAAACGTTCTATATTAGTAGTTCCAGTTTGATACAGGTGTGTAATTAATGAAAGGTTTCTATATTAGTAAATCCAGTTTGATACAGGTGTGCAATGAATAAAAGGTTTTATATTAGTAAGTCCAGTTTGATACAGGTGTGTAATGAATAAACGGTTCTATATTAGTAAGTCCAGTTTGATACAGGTGTGTAATGAATGAAAGGTTCTATATTAGTAGTTCCAGTTTGATACAGGTGTGTAATGAATGAAAGGTTCTATATTAGTAAATCCAGTTTGATACAGGTGTGCAATGAATAAAAGTTTCTCTATTAGTAAGTCCAGTTTGATACAGGTGTGCAATGAATAAAAGGTTCTATATTAGTAAGTCCAGTTTGATACAGGTGTGTAATGAATAAAAGGTTCTATATTAGTAAGTCCAGTTTGATACAGTTGTGTAATGAATGAAAGTTCTATATTAGTAAATCCAGTTTGATACAGGTATGTAATGAATAAAAGTTTCTATATTAGTAAGTCCAGTTTGATACAGGTGTGCAATGAATAAAAAAAGGTTCTATATTAGTAAGTCCAGTTCGATACAGTTGTGTAATGAATGAAAGTTTCTATATTAGTAGTCCAGTTTGATACAGTTGTGTAATGAATGAAAGGTTCTATATTAGTAGTCCAGTTTGATACAGGTGTAATGAATGAAAGGTTCTATATTAGTAAGTCCAGTTTGATACAGGTGTGTAATGAATGAAAGGTTCTATATTAGTAAGTCCAGTTTGATACAGGTAATGTAATGAATAAAAGTTTCTATATTAGTAAGTCCAGTTTGATACAGGTGTGTAATGAATAAAAGGTTCTATATTAGTAAATCCAGTTTGATACAGGTGTGTAATGAATAAAAGTTCTATATTAGTAAGTCCAGTTTGATACAGGTGTGTAATGAATAAAAGGTTCTATATTAGTAAGTCCAGTTTGATACAGGTGTGTAATGAATGAAAGGTTCTATATTAGTAAGTCCAGTTTGATACAGGTGTGTAATGAATAAAAGGTTCTATATTAGTAAGTCCAGTTTGATACAGGTGTGTAATTAATAAAAGGTTCTATATTAGTAAGTCCAGTTCGATACAGGTGTGTAATGAATGAAACGTTCTATATTAGTAGTTCCAGTTTGATACAGGTGTGTAATGAATGAAAGGTTCTATATTAGTAAATCCAGTTTGATACAGGTGTGTAATGAATAAAAGTTTCTATTAGTAAGTCCAGTTTGATACAGGTGTGCAATGAATAAAAGGTTCTATATTAGTAAGTCCAGTTTGATACAGGTGTGTAATGAATAAAAGGTTCTATATTAGTAAGTCCAGTTTGATACAGTTGTGTAATGAATGAAAGGTTCTATATTAGTAAATCCAGTTTGATACAGGTATGTAATGAATAAAAGTTTCTATATTAGTAAGTCCAGTTTGATACAGGTGTGCAATGAATAGTTCTAATTAGTAAGTCCAGTTTGATACAGGTGTGTAATGAATAAAAGGTTCTATATTAGTAGTTCCAGTTTGATACAGGTGTGTAATGAATGAAAGTTTCTATATTAGTAAGTCCAGTTTGATACAGTTGTGTAATGAATGAAAGGTTCTATATTAGTAAGTCCAGTTTGATACAGGTGTGTAATGAATGAAAGGTTCTATATTAGTAAGTCCAGTTTGATACAGTTGTGTAATGAATGAAAGGTTCTATATTAGTAAGTCCAGTTTGATACAGGTGTGTAATGAATGAAAGGTTCTATATTAGTAAATCCAGTTTGATACAGGTATGTAATGAATAAAAGATTCTATATTAGTAAGTCCAGTTTGATACAGGTGTGTAATTAATAAAAGGTTCTATATTAGTAAATCCAGTTTGATACAGGTGTGTAATGAATAAAAGATTCTATATTAGTAAGTCCAGTTTGATACAGGTGTGCAATGAATAAAAGGTTCTATATTAGTAAGTCCAGTTTGATACAGGTGTGTAATTAATGAAAGGTTCTATATTAGTAAATCCAGTTTGATACAGGTGTGTAATGAATAAAAGGTTCTATATTAGTAAGTCCAGTTTGATACAGGTGTGTAATGAATGAAAGGTTCTATATTAGTAAATCCAGTTTGATACAGGTGTGTAATGAATAAAAGTTTCTCTATTAGTAAGTCCAGTTTGATACAGGTGTGCAATGAATAAAAGGTTCTATATTAGTAAGTCCAGTTTGATACAGGTGTGTAATGAATAAAAGGTTCTATATTAGTAAGTCCAGTTTGATACAGGTGTGTAATGAATAAAAGTTTCTATATTAGTAAGTCCAGTTTGATACAGGTGTGTAATGAATGAAAGGTTCTATATTAGTAAGTCCAGTTTGATACAGGTGTGTAATGAATAAAAGGTTCTATATTAGTAAGTCCAGTTTGATACAGGTGTGTAATTAATGAAAGGTTCTATATTAGTAAGTCCAGTTTGATACAGGTGTGTAATGAATAAAAGTTTCTATTAGTAAGTCCAGTTTGATACAGGTGTGCAATGAATAAAAGGTTCTATATTAGTAAGTCCAGTTTGATACAGGTGTGTAATGAATGAAAGGTTCTATATTAGTAAGTCCAGTTTGATACAGTTGTGTAATGAATGAAAGGTTCTATATTAGTAAGTCCAGTTTGATACAGTTGTGTAATGAATGAAAGTTTCTATATTAGTAAGTCCAGTTTGATACAGGTGTGTAATGAATAAAAGGTTCTATATTAGTAAGTCCAGTTTGATACAGGTGTGTAATGAATAAAAGGTTCTATATTAGTAAATCCAGTTTGATACAGGTGTGTAATGAATAAAAGGTTCTATATTAGTAAGTCCAGTTTGATACAGGTGTGTAATGAATAAAAGGTTCTATATTAGTAAGTCCAGTTTGATACAGGTGTGTAATGAATGAAAGGTTCTATATTAGTAGTCCAGTTTGATACAGTTGTGTAATGAATGAAAGGTTTCTATATTAGTAAGTCCAGTTTGATACAGGTGTGTAATGAATGAAAGGTTCTATATTAGTAAGTCCAGTTTGATACAGGTGTGTAATGAATAAAAGTTTCTATTAGTAAATCCAGTTTGATACAGGTATGCAATGAATAAAAGGTTCTATATTAGTAAGTCCAGTTTGATACAGGTGTGTAATGAATGAAAGGTTCTATATTAGTAAATCCAGTTTGATACAGGTATGTAATGAATAAAAGTTTCTATATTAGTAAGTCCAGTTTGATACAGGTGTGCAATGAATAAAAGGTTCTATATTAGTAAGTCCAGTTTGATACAGGTGTGTAATTAATAAAAGGTCTATATTAGTAAGTCCAGTTCGATACAGTTGTGTAATGAATGAAACGTTCTATATTAGTAGTTCCAGTTTGATACAGGTGTGTAATTAATGAAAGGTTTTATATTAGTAAATCCAGTTTGATACAGGTGTGTAATGAATAAAAGTTTCTATATTAGTAAGTCCAGTTTGATACAGGTGTGCAATGAATAAAAGGTTCTATATTAGTAGTTCCAGTTTGATACAGGTGTGTAATTAATGAAAGGTTTTATATTAGTAAATCCAGTTTGATACAGGTGTGTAATGAATAAAAGGTTCTATATTAGTAAGTCCAGTTTGATACAGTTGTGTAATGAATGAAAGGTTCTATATTAGTAAATCCAGTTTGATACAGGTGTGTAATGAATAAAAGTTCTATATTAGTAAGTCCAGTTTGATACAGGTGTGCAATAAATAAAAGGTTCTATATTAGTAGTCCAGTTCGATACAGTTGTGTAATGAATGAAACGTTCTATATTAGTAGTTCCAGTTTGATACAGGTGTGTAATTAATGAAAGGTTCTATATTAGTAAATCCAGTTTGACAGGTATGTAATGAATAAAAGGTTCTATATTAGTAAGTCCAGTTTGATACAGGTGTGTAATGAATGAAAGGTTCTATATTAGTAAATCCAGTTTGATACAGGTGTGTAATGAATAAAAGTTTCTATATTAGTAAGTCCAGTTTGATACAGGTGTGCAATGAATAAAAGGTTCTATATTAGTAAGTCCAGTTTGATACAGGTGTGTAATTAATAAAAGGTTCTATATTAGTAAGTCCAGTTTGATACAGGTGTGTAATGAATAAAAGGTTCTATATTAGTAAGTCCAGTTTGATACAGGTGTGTAATGAATAAAAGGTTCTATATTAGTAAGTCCAGTTTGATACAGGTGTGTAATGAATAAAAGGTTCTATATTAGTAGTTCCAGTTTGATACAGGTGTGTAATTAATGAAAGGTTTTATATTAGTAAATCCAGTTTGATACAGGTATGTAATGAATAAAAGTTTCTATATTAGTAAGTCCAGTTTGATACAGGTGTGCAATGAATAAAAGGTTCTATATTAGTAAATCCAGTTTGATACAGGTGTGTAATGAATAAAAGGTTCTATATTAGTAAGTCCAGTTTGATACAGGTGTGTAATGAATGAAAGGTTCTATATTAGTAAATCCAGTTTGATACAGGTGTGCAATGAATAAAAGGTTCTATATTAGTAAGTCCAGTTTGATACAGTTGTGTAATGAATGAAAGGTTCTATATTAGTAGTTCCAGTTTGATACAGGTATGTAATGAATAAAAGTTTCTATATTAGTAAGTCCAGTTTGATACAGGTGTGTAATGAATAAAAGGTTCTATATTAGTAAATCCAGTTTGATACAGGTATGTAATGAATAAAAGTTCTATATTAGTAAGTCCAGTTTGATACAGGTGTGTAATTAATAAAAGGTTCTATATTAGTAAGTCCAGTTTGATACAGGTGTGTAATGAATAAAAGGTTCTGATATTAGTAATCCAGTTCGATGCAGTTGTGTAATGAATGAAACGTTCTATATTAGTAGTTCCAGTTTGATACAGGTGTGTAATTAATGAAAGGTTTTATATTAGTAAATCCAGTTTGATACAGGTATGTAATGAATAAAAGTTTCTATATTAGTAAGTCCAGTTTGATACAGGTGTGCAATGAATAAAAGGTTCTATATTAGTAGTTCCAGTTTGATACAGGTATGTAATTAATGAAAGGTTTTATATTAGTAATCCAGTTTGATACAGGTGTGTAATGAATAAAAGGTTCTATATTAGTAAGTCCAGTTTGATACAGGTGTGTAATGAATGAAAGGTTCTATATTAGTAAATCCAGTTTGATACAGGTGTGTAATGAATAAAAGTTTCTCTATTAGTAAGTCCAGTTTGATACAGGTGTGCAATGAATAAAAGGTTCTATATTAGTAAGTCCAGTTCGATGCAGTTGTGTAATGAATGAAACGTTCTATATTAGTAGTTCCAGTTTGATACAGGTGTGTAATTAATGAAAGGTTTTATATTAGTAAATCCAGTTTGATACAGGTATGTAATGAATAAAAGTTTCTCTATTAGTAAGTCCAGTTTGATACAGGTGTGCAATGAATAAAAGGTTTTATATTAGTAAGTCCAGTTTGATACAAATGTGTAATTAATAAAAGGTTCTATATTAGTAAGTCCAGTTTGATACAGTTGTGTAATGAATGAAACGTTCTATATTAGTAGTTCCAGTTTGATACAGGTGTGTAATGAATGAAAGGTTTCTATATTAGTAAATCCAGTTTGATACAGGTGTGTAATGAATAAAAGGTTTTATATTAGTAAGTCCAGTTTGATACAAATGTGTAATTAATAAAAGGTTCTATATTAGTAAGTCCAGTTCGATACAGTTGTGTAATGAATGAAACGTTCTATATTAGTAGTTCCAGTTTGATACAGGTGTAATGAATGAAAGGTTCTATATTAGTAAATCCAGTTTGATACAGGTGTGTAATGAATAAAAGTTTCTCTATTAGTAAGTCCAGTTTGATACAGGTGTGCAATGAATAAAAGGTTCTATATTAGTAAGTCCAGTTTGATACAGGTGTGTAATGAATAAAAGGTTCTATATTAGTAAGTCCAGTTCGATACAGTTGTGTAATGAATGAAACGTTCTATATTAGTAAATCCAGTTTGATACAGGTATGTAATGAATAAAAGTTTCTATATTAGTAAGTCCAGTTTGATACAGGTGTGCAATGAATAAAAGGTTCTATATTAGTAAGTCCAGTTTGATACAGTTGTGTAATGAATGAAAGTTTCTATATTAGTAGTTCCAGTTTGATACAGTTGTGTAATGAATGAAAAGGTTCTATATTAGTAGTTCCAGTTTGATACAGGTGTGTAATGAATGAAAGGTTCTATATTAGTAAGTCCAGTTTGATACAGGTGTGTAATGAATAAAAGTTCTATATTAGTAAGTCCAGTTTGATACAGTTGTGTAATGAATGAAAGGTTCTATATTAGTAAATCCAGTTTGATACAGGTATGTAATGAATAAAGATTCTATATTAGTAAGTCCAGTTTGATACAGGTGTGTAATTAATAAAAGGTTCTATATTAGTAAATCCAGTTTGATACAGGTCTGTAATGAAGAAAAGTTTATCTATTAGTAAGTCAAGTTTGATACAGGTGTGCAATGAATAAAAGGTTCTATATTAGTAAGTCCAGTTTGATACAGGTGTGTAATGAATGAAAGGTTCTATATTAGTAAATCCAGTTTGATACAGGTGTGTAATGAATAAAAGGTTCTATATTAGTAAGTCCAGTTTGATACAGTTGTGTAATGAATGAAAGGTTCTATATTAGTAAATCCAGTTTGATACAGGTGTGTAATGAATAAAAGTTTCTCTATTAGTAAGTCCAGTTTGATACAGGTGTGTAATGAATAAAAGGTTCTATATTAGTAAGTCCAGTTTGATACAGGTGTGTAATGAATAAAAGGTTCTATATTAGTAAGTCCAGTTTGATACAGTTGTGTAATGAATGAAAGGTTCTATATTAGTAAATCCAGTTTGATACAGGTATGTAATGAATAAAAGGTTCTATATTAGTAAGTCCAGTTTGATACAGGTGTAATGAATAAAAGGTTCTATATTAGTAAGTCCAGTTTGATACAGGTGTGTAATGAATGAAAAGTTCTATATTAGTAGTTCCAGTTTGATACAGGTGTGTAATTAATGAAAGGTTTTATATTAGTAAATCCAGTTTGATACAGGTATGTAATGAATAAAAGTTTCTCTATTAGTAAGTCCAGTTTGATACAGGTGTGTAATGAATAAAAGGTTCTATATTAGTAATTCCAGTTTGATACAGGTGTGTAATGAATAAAAGTTTCTCTATTAGTAAGTCCAGTTTGATACAGGTGTGCAATGAATAAAAGGTTCTATATTAGTAAGTCCAGTTGATACAGTTGTGTAATGAATGAAAGGTTCTATATTAGTAGTCCAGTTTGATACAGGTGTGTAATGAATAAAAGTTTCTATTAGTAAGTCCAGTTTGATACAGGTGTGCCTATATTAGTAAGTCCAGTTTGATACAGGTGTGTAATGAATAAAGGTTCTATATTAGTAAATCCAGTTTGATACAGGTATGTAATGAATAAAGTTTCTATATTAGTAAGTCCAGTTTGATACAGGTGTGTAATGAATAAAAGGTTCTATATTAGTAGTCCAGTTTGATACAGGTGTGTAATGAATGAAAGGTTTTATATTAGTAAGTCCAGTTTGATACAGGTGTGTAATGAATAAAAGGTTCTATATTAGTAAGTCCAGTTTGATACAGGTGTGTAATGAATGAAAGGTTCTATATTAGTAAATCCAGTTTGATACAGGTGTGTAATGAATAAAAGTTTCTATATTAGTAAGTCCAGTTTGATACAGGTGTGTAATGAATAAAAGGTTCTATATTAGTAAGTCCAGTTTGATACAGTTGTGTAATGAATGAAAGTTCTATATTAGTAGTTCCAGTTTGATACAGGTTGTGTAATGAATGAAAGGTTCTATATTAGTAAGTCCAGTTTGATACAGGTGTGTAATGAATGAAAGGTTCTATATTAGTAAATCCAGTTTGATACAGGTGTGTAATGAATAAAAGGTTCTATATTAGTAAGTCCAGTTTGATACAGGTGTGTAATGAATAAAAGGTTCTATATTAGTAAATCCAGTTTGATACAGGTGTGTAATGAATAAAAGTTTCTCTATTAGTAAGTCCAGTTTGATACAGGTGTGCAATGAATAAAAGGTTCTATATTAGTAAGTCCAGTTTGATACAGGTGTGTAATGAATAAAAGGTTCTATATTAGTAAGTCCAGTTTGATACAGGTGTGTAATGAATGAAAGGTTCTATATTAGTAGTTCCAGTTCGATACAGTTGTGTAATGAATGAAACGTTCTATATTAGTAGTTCCAGTTTGATACAGGTGTGTAATGAATGAAAGGTTTTATATTAGTAAATCCAGTTTGATACAGGTGTGTAATGAATAAAAGTTTCTATATTAGTAAATCCAGTTTGATACAGGTATGCAATGAATAAAAGGTTCTATATTAGTAAGTCCAGTTTGATACAGGTGTGTAATGAATGAAAGGTTCTATATTAGTAAATCCAGTTTGATACAGGTGTGTAATGAATAAAAGTTTCTATATTAGTAAGTCCAGTTTGATACAGGTGTGTAATGAATAAAAGGTTCTATATTAGTAAGTCCAGTTTGATACAGGTGTGTAATGAATGAAAAGTTCTATATTAGTAGTTCCAGTTTGATACAGGTATGTAATGAATGAAAGGTTTTATATTAGTAAATCCAGTTTGATACAGGTATGTAATGAATAAAAGTTTCTATATTAGTAAGTCCAGTTTGATACAGGTGTGCAATGAATAAAAGGTTCTATATTAGTAATCCAGTTTGATACAGGTATGTAATGAATAAAAGATTCTATATTAGTAAGTCCAGTTTGATACAGGTGTGTAATGAATAAAAGGTTCTATATTAGTAAATCCAGTTTGATACAGGTGTGTAATGAATAAAAGTTTCTCTATTAGTAAGTCCAGTTTGATACAGGTGTGCAATGAATAAAAGGTTCTATATTAGTAAGTCCAGTTTGATACAGGTGTGTAATGAATAAAAGGTTCTATATTAGTAAGTCCAGTTTGATACAGGTTGTGTAATGAATGAAACGTTCTATATTAGTAGTTCCAGTTTGATACAGGTGTGTAATTAATGAAAGGTTTTATATTAGTAAATCCAGTTTGATACAGGTATGTAATGAATAAAAGTTTCTATTAGTAAGTCCAGTTTGATAAAGGTGTGCAATGAATAAAAGGTTCTATATTAGTAGTTCCAGTTTGATACAGGTTGTAATGAATGAAAGGTTTTATATTAGTAAGTCCAGTTTGATACAGGTGTAATGAATAAAAGGTTCTATATTAGTAAGTCCAGTTTGATACAGTTGTGTAATGAATGAAAGGTTCTATATTAGTAAATCCAGTTTGATACAGGTGTGTAATGAATAAAAGTTTCTATATTAGTAAGTCCAGTTTGATACAGGTGTGTAATGAATAAAAGGTTCTATATTAGTAAGTCCAGTTTGATACAGTTGTGTAATGAATGAAAGGTTCTATATTAGTAAGTCCAGTTTGATACAGTTGTGTAATGAATGAAAGGTTCTATATTAGTAAGTCCAGTTTGATACAGTTGTGTAATGAATGAAAGCTTCTATATTAGTAAATCCAGTTTGATACAGGTATGCAATGAATACAAGACTCTATATTAGTAAGTCCAGTTTGATACAGGTGTGTAATTAATAAAAGGTTCTATATTAGTAAATCCAGTTTGATACAGGTATGTAATGAATAAAAGTTTCTCTATTAGTAAGTCCAGTTTGATACAGGTGTGCAATGAATAAAAGGTTCTATATTAGTAAGTCCAGTTTGATACAGGTGTGTAATGAATAAAAGGTTCTATATTAGTAAGTCCAGTTCGATACAGTTGTGTAATGAATGAAACGTTCTATATTAGTAGTTCCAGTTTGATACAGTTGTGTAATGAATGAAACGTTTTATTTAGTAGTTCCAGTTTGATACAGGTGTGTAATTAATGAAAGGTTTTATATTAGTAAATCCAGTTTGATACAGGTATGTAATGAATAAAAGTTTCTATATTAGTAAATCCAGTTTGATACAGGTATGCAATGAATAAAAGGTTCTATATTAGTAAGTCCAGTTTGATACAGGTGTGTAATGAATGAAAGGTTCTATATTAGTAAATCCAGTTTGATACAGGTAAATGAATAAAAGTTTCTCTATTAGTAAGTCCAGTTTGATACAGGTGTGCAATGAATAAAAGGTTCTATATTAGTAAGTCCAGTTTGATACAGGTGTGTAATGAATGAAAAGTTCTATATTAGTAGTTCCAGTTTGATACAGGTGTGTAATTAATGAAAGGTTTTATATTAGTAAATCCAGTTTGATACAGGTATGTAATGAATAAAAGTTTCTCTATTAGTAAGTCCAGTTTGATACAGGTGTGCAATGAATAAAAGGTTCTATATTAGTAAATCCAGTTTGATACAGGTATGTAATGAATAAAAGATTCTATATTAGTAAGTCCAGTTTGATACAGGTGTGTAATGAATAAAAGGTTCTATATTAGTAAATCCAGTTTGATACAGGTATGTAATGAATAAAAGTTTCTATATTAGTAAGTCAAGTTTGATACAGGTGTGCAATGAATAAAAGGTTCTATATTAGTAAGTCCAGTTTGATACAGGTGTGTAATTAATAAAAGGTTCTATATTAGTAAGTCCAGTTTGATACAGGTGTGTAATGAATGAAACGTTCTATATTAGTAGTTCCAGTTTGATACAGGTGTGTAATTAATGAAAGGTTTTATATTAGTAAATCCTGTTTGATACAGATATGTAATGAATAAAAGTTTCTCTATTAGTAAGTCAAGTTTGATAAAGGTGTGCAATGAATAAAAGGTTCTATATTAGTAGTTCCAGTTTGATACAGGTATGTAATTAATGAAAGGTTTTATATTAGTAAATCCAGTTTGATACAGGTGTGTAATGAATAAAAGGTTCTATATTAGTAAGTCCAGTTCGATACAGTTGTGTAATGAATGAAAGGTTCTATATTAGTAAATCCAGTTTGATACAGGTGTGTAATGAATAAAAGTTTCTCTATTAGTAAGTCCAGTTTGATACAGGTGTGCAATAAATAAAAGGTTCTATATTAGTAGTTCCAGTTCGATGCAGTTGTGTAATGAATGAAACGTTCTATATTAGTAGTTCCAGTTTGATACAGGTGTGTAATTAATGAAAGGTTTTATATTAGTAAATCCAGTTTGACAGGTATGTAATGAATAAAAGGTTCTATATTAGTAAGTCCAGTTCGATACAGTTGTGTAATGAATGAAAGGTTCTATATTAGTAAATCCAGTTTGATACAGGTGTGTAATGAATAAAAGTTTCTCTATTAGTAAGTCCAGTTTGATACAGGTGTGCAATGAATAAAAGGTTCTATATTAGTAAGTCCAGTTTGATACAGGTGTGTAATTAATAAAAGATTCTATATTAGTAAGTCCAGTTTGATACAGGTATGTAATGAATAAAAGTTTCTATATTAGTAAGTCCAGTTTGATACAGGTGTGTAATGAATAAAAGGTTCTATATTAGTAAATCCAGTTTGATACAGGTGTGTAATGAATAAAAGTTTCTCTATTAGTAAGTCCAGTTTGATACAGGTGTGCAATAAATAAAAGGTTCTATATTAGTATTTCCAGTTCGATACAGTTGTGTAATGAATGAAACGTTCTATATTAGTAGTTCCAGTTTGATACAGGTGTGTAATTAATGAAAGGTTTTATATTAGTAAATCCAGTTTGATACAGGTATGTAATGAATAAAAGTTTCTATATTAGTAAGTCCAGTTTGATACAGGTGTGCAATGAATAAAAGGTTCTATATTAGTAGATCCAGTTTGATACAGGTGTGTAATGAATAAAAGGTTCTATATTAGTAAGTCCAGTTTGATACAGGTGTGTAATGAATGAAAGGTTCTATATTAGTAAATCCAGTTTGATACAGGTGTGTAATGAATAAAAGGTTCTATATTAGTAAGTCCAGTTTGATACAGTTGTGTAATGAATGAAAGGTTCTATATTAGTAGTTCCAGTTTGATACAGGTATGTAATGAATAAAAGTTTCTATATTAGTAAGTCCAGTTTGATACAGGTATAATGAATAAAACGTTCTATATTAGTAGTTCCAGTTTGATACAGGTGTGTAATGAATGAAAGGTTCTATATTAGTAAATCCAGTTTGATACAGGTATGTAATGAATAAAAGTTTCTATATTAGTAAGTCCAGTTTGATACAGGTGTGTAATGAATAAAAGGTTCTATATTAGTAAGTCCAGTTTGATACAGGTGTGTAATGAATAAAAGGTTCTATATTAGTAAGTCCAGTTTGATACAGGTGTGTAATGAATAAAAGGTTCTATATTAGTAAGTCCAGTTTGATACAGGTGTGTAATGAATAAAAGTTTCTATATTAGTAAGTCCAGTTTGATACAGGTGTGTAATGAATGAAAGGTTCTATATTAGTAAGTCCAGTTTGATACAGGTGTGTAATTAATGAAAGGTTTTATATTAGTAAATCCAGTTTGATACAGGTGTGTAATGAATAAAAGGTTCTATATTAGTAAGTCCAGTTTGATACAGTTGTGTAATGAATGAAAGGTTCTATATTAGTAAATCCAGTTTGATACAGGTGTGTAATGAATAAAAGTTCTATATTAGTAAGTCCAGTTTGATACAGGTGTGCAATGAATAAAAGGTTCTATATTAGTAAGTCCAGTTTGATACAGGTGTGTAATGAATAAAAGGTTCTATATTAGTAAGTCCAGTTTGATACAGGTGTGTAATGAATGAAAGGTTCTATATTAGTAAATCCAGTTTGATACAGGTGTGCAATGAATAAAAGGTTCTATATTAGTAAGTCCAGTTTGATACAGGTGTGTAATTAATAAAAGGTTCTATATTAGTAAGTCCAGTTCGATACAGTTGTGTAATGAATGAAAAGTTCTATATTAGTAGTTCCAGTTTGATACAGGTGTGTAATTAATGAAAGGTTTTATATTAGTAAATCCAGTTTGATACAGGTGTGTAATGAATAAAAGTTTCTCTATTAGTAAGTCCAGTTTGATACAGGTGTGCAATGAATAAAGGTTCTATATTAGTAAGTCCAGTTTGATACAGGTGTGTAATGAATAAAAGGTTCTATATTAGTAAGTCCAGTTTGATACAGGTGTGTAATGAATAAAAGGTTCTATATTAGTAAGTCCAGTTTGATACAGGTGTGTAATGAATGAAAGGTTCTATATTAGTAAATCCAGTTTGATACAGGTGTGTAATGAATAAAAGTTTCTATATTAGTAAGTCCAGTTTGATACAGGTGTGTAATTAATAAAAGGTTCTATATTAGTAAGTCCAGTTTGATACAGTTGTGTAATGAATGAAACGTTCTATATTAGTAGTTCCAGTTTGATACAGGTGTGTAATGAATGAAAGGTTTTATATTAGTAAATCCAGTTTGATACAGGTATGTAATGAATAAAAGTTTCTCTATTAGTAAGTCCAGTTTGATACAGGTGTGCAATGAATAAAAGGTTCTATATTAGTAAGTCCAGTTTGATACAGGTGTGTAATGAATAAAAGGTTCTATATTAGTAAGTCCAGTTCGATACAGTTGTGTAATGAATGAAACGTTCTATATTAGTAAATCCAGTTTGATACAGGTGTGTAATGAATGAAAGGTTCTATATTAGTAAATCCAGTTTGATACAGGTATGTAATGAATAAAAGGTTCTATATTAGTAAGTCCAGTTTGATACAGGTGTAATGAATGAAAGGTTCTATATTAGTAAATCCAGTTTGATACAGGTGTGTAATGAATAAAAGTTTCTATATTAGTAAGTCCAGTTTGATACAGGTGTGTAATGAATAAAAGGTTCTATATTAGTAAGTCCAGTTTGATACAGGTGTGTAATGAATAAAAGGTTCTATATTAGTAAGTCCAGTTCGATACAGTTGTGTAATGAATGAAAGGTTCTATATTAGTAAATCCAGTTTGATACAGGTATGTAATGAATAAAAGTTTCTATATTAGTAAGTCCAGTTTGATACAGGTGTGTAATGAATAAAAGGTTCTATATTAGTAAGTCCAGTTTGATACAGGTTGTGTAATGAATGAAAGTTTCTATATTAGTAGTTCCAGTTTGATACAGGTGTGTAATGAATGAAAGGTTCTATATTAGTAAGTCCAGTTTGATACAGGTGTGTAATGAATAAAAGGTTCTATATTAGTAAGTCCAGTTTGATACAGGTGTGTAATGAATAAAAGGTTCTATATTAGTAAGTCCAGTTTGATACAGTTGTGTAATGAATGAAAGGTTCTATATTAGTAAGTCCAGTTTGATACAGGTGTGTAATGAATGAAAGGTTCTATATTAGTAAATCCAGTTTGATACAGGTGTGTAATGAATAAAAGTTTCTATATTAGTAAGTCCAGTTTGATACAGGTGTGTAATGAATAAAAGGTTCTATATTAGTAAGTCCAGTTTGATACAGTTGTGTAATGAATGAAAGGTTCTATATTAGTAAATCCAGTTTGATACAGGTATGTAATGAATAAAAGTTTCTATATTAGTAAGTCCAGTTTGATACAGGTGTGTAATGAATAAAAGGTTCTATATTAGTAAGTCCAGTTTGATACAGGTGTGTAATGAATGAAAGGTTCTATATTAGTAAGTCCAGTTTGATACAGGTGTGTAATGAATGAAAGGTTTTATATTAGTAAATCCAGTTTGATACAGGTATGTAATGAATAAAAGTTTCTCTATTAGTAAGTCCAGTTTGATACAGGTGTGCAATGAATAAAAGGTTCTATATTAGTAAGTCCAGTTTGATACAGGTGTGTAATTAATGAAAGGTTTTATATTAGTAAATCCAGTTTGATACAGGTGTGTAATGAATAAAAGGTTCTATATTAGTAAGTCCAGTTTGATACAGGTGTGTAATGAATAAAAGTTTCTATATTAGTAAGTCCAGTTTGATACAGGTGTGTAATGAATAAAAGGTTCTATATTAGTAGTCCAGTTCCAGTTTGATACAGGTGTGTAATGAATGAAAGGTTCTATATTAGTAAATCCAGTTTGATACAGGTGTGTAATGAATAAAAGGTTCTATATTAGTAAGTCCAGTTTGATACAGGTGTGTAATGAATGAAAGGTTCTATATTAGTAAATCCAGTTTGATACAGGTGTGTAATGAATAAAAGTTTCTATATTAGTAAGTCCAGTTTGATACAGGTGTGTAATGAATAAAAGGTTCTATATTAGTAAGTCCAGTTTGATACAGTTGTGTAATGAATGAAAGGTTCTATATTAGTAGTTCCAGTTTGATACAGGTTGTGTAATGAATGAAAGGTTCTATATTAGTAAGTCCAGTTTGATACAGGTGTGTAATGAATGAAAGTTTCTATATTAGTAGTTCCAGTTTGATACAGTTGTGTAATGAATGAAAGGTTCTATATTAGTAAGTCCAGTTCGATACAGGTGTGTAATGAATGAAAGATTCTATATTAGTAAGTCCAGTTCGATACAGTTGTGTAATGAATGAAAGCTTCTATATTAGTAAATCCAGTTTGATACAGGTATGCAATGAATACAAGACTCTATATTAGTAAGTCCAGTTTGATACAGGTGTGTAATTAATAAAAGGTTCTATATTAGTAAATCCAGTTTGATACAGGTATGTAATGAATAAAAGTTTCTCTATTAGTAAGTCAAGTTTGATACAGGTGTGCAATGAATAAAAGGTTCTATATTAGTAAGTCCAGTTTGATACAGGTGTGTAATTAATAAAAGGTTCGATATTAGTAAGTCCGGTTCGATGCAGTTGTGTAATGAATGAAACGTTCTATATTAGTAGTTCCAGTTCGATGCAGTTGTGTAATAAATGAAACGTTTTTTTTTTGTAGTTCCAGTTTGATACAGGTGTGTAATTAATGAAAGGTTTTATATTAGTAAATCCAGTTTGATACAGGTATGCAATGAATAAAAGTTTCTATTAGTAAATCCAGTTTGATACAGGTATGCAATGAATACAAGATTCTATATTAGTAAGTCCAGTTTGATACAGGTGTGTAATGAATGAAAGGTTCTATATTAGTAAATCCAGTTTGATACAGGTATGTAATGAATAAAAGTTTCTCTATTAGTAAGTCAAGTTTGATACAGGTGTGCAATGAATAAAAGGTTCTATATTAGTAAGTCCAGTTTGATACAGGTGTGTAATGAATGAAAAGTTCTATATTAGTAGTTCCAGTTTGATACAGGTATGTAATTAATGAAAGGTTTTATATTAGTAAATCCAGTTTGATACAGGTATGTAATGAATAAAAGTTTCTCTATTAGTAAGTCCAGTTTGATACAGGTGTGCAATGAATAAAAGGTTCTATATTAGTAAATCCAGTTTGATACAGGTATGCAATGAATACAAGATTCTATATTAGTAAGTCCAGTTTGATACAGGTGGGTAATTAATAAAAGGTTCTATATTAGTAAATCCAGTTTGATACAGGTATGTAATGAATAAAAGTTTCTCTATTAGTAAGTCAAGTTTGATACAGGTGTGCAATGAATAAAAGGTTCTATATTAGTAAGTCCAGTTTGATACAGGTGTGTAATTAATAAAAGGTTCTGATATTAGTAAGTCCAGTTCGATGCAGTTGTGTAATGAATGAAACGTTCTATATTAGTAGTTCCAGTTTGATACAGGTGTGTAATTAATGAAAGGTTTTATATTAGTAAATCCTGTTTGATACAGGTATGTAATGAATAAAAGTTTCTCTATTAGTAAGTCCAAGTTTGATAAAGGTGTGCAATGAATAAAAGGTTCTATATTAGTAGTTCCAGTTTGATACAGGTATGTAATTAATGAAAGGTTTTATATTAGTAAATCCAGTTTGATACAGGTGTGTAATGAATAAAAGGTTCTATATTAGTAAGTCCAGTTCGATACAGTTGTGTAATGAATGAAAGGTTCTATATTAGTAAATCCAGTTTGATACAGGTGTGTAATGAATAAAAGTTTCTATATTAGTAAGTCCAGTTTGATACAGGTGTGCAATAAATAAAAGGTTCTATATTAGTATTTCCAGTTCGATACAGTTGTGTAATGAATGAAACGTTCTATATTAGTAGTTCCAGTTTGATACAGGTGTGTAATTAATGAAAGGTTTTATATTAGTAAATCCAGTTTGATACAGGTATGTAATGAATAAAAGGTTCTATATTAGTAAGTCCAGTTCGATACAGTTGTGTAATGAATGAAAGGTTCTATATTAGTAAATCCAGTTTGATACAGGTGTGTAATGAATAAAAGTTTCTCTATTAGTAAGTCTAATTTGATACAGGTGTGCAATGAATAAAAGGTTCTATATTAGTAAGTCCAGTTTGATACAGGTGTGTAATTAATAAAAGATTCTATATTAGTAAGTCCAGTTTGATACAGGTATGTAATGAATAAAAGTTTCTATATTAGTAAGTCCAGTTTGATACAGGTGTGTAATGAATAAAAGGTTCTATATTAGTAAGTCCAGTTTGATACAGGTGTGTAATGAATAAAAGGTTCTATATTAGTAAGTCCAGTTTGATACAGTTGTGTAATGAATGAAAGGTTCTATATTAGTAAATCCAGTTTGATACAGGTGTGTAATGAATAAAAGGTTCTATATTAGTAAGTCCAGTTTGATACAGGTGTGTAATGAATAAAAGGTTCTATATTAGTAAGTCCAGTTTGATACAGTTGTGTAATGAATGAAAAGTTCTATATTAGTAGTTCCAGTTTGATACAGGTATGTAATGAATGAAAGGTTTTATATTAGTAAATCCAGTTTGATACAGGTGTGTAATGAATAAAAGTTTCTATTAGTAAGTCCAGTTTGATACAGGTGTGCAATGAATAAAAGGTTCTATATTAGTAGTTCCAGTTTGATACAGGTGTGTAATTAATGAAAGGTTTTATATTAGTAAATCCAGTTTGATACAGGTGTGTAATGAATAAAAGGTTCTATATTAGTAAGTCCAGTTTGATACAGTTGTGTAATGAATGAAAGGTTCTATATTAGTAAATCCAGTTTGATACAGGTGTGTAATGAATAAAAGTTTCTATATTAGTAAGTCCAGTTTGATACAGGTGTGTAATGAATAAAAGGTTCTATATTAGTAAGTCCAGTTCGATACAGTTGTGTAATGAATGAAACGTTCTATATTAGTAGTTCCAGTTTGATACAGGTGTGTAATTAATGAAAGGTTTTATATTAGTAAATCCAGTTTGATACAGGTATGTAATGAATAAAAGTTTCTCTATTAGTAAGTCCAGTTTGATACAGGTGTGCAATGAATAAAAGGTTCTATATTAGTAAGTCCAGTTTGATACAGGTGTGTAATTAATAAAAGGTTCTATATTAGTAAGTCCAGTTTGATACAGTTGTGTAATGAATGAAACGTTCTATATTAGTAGTTCCAGTTTGATACAGGTGTGTAATTAATGAAAGGTTCTATATTAGTAAATCCAGTTTGATACAGGTATGTAATGAATAAAAGGTTCTATATTAGTAAGTCCAGTTTGATACAGGTGTGTAATGAATGAAAGGTTCTATATTAGTAAATCCAGTTTGATACAGGTGTGTAATGAATAAAAGTTTCTCTATTAGTAAGTCCAGTTTGATACAGGTGTGCAATGAATAAAAGGTTCTATATTAGTAAGTCCAGTTTGATACAGGTGTGTAATGAATAAAAGGTTCTATATTAGTAAGTCCAGTTTGATACAGTTGTGTAATGAATGAAAGGTTCTATATTAGTAAATCCAGTTTGATACAGGTATGTAATGAATAAAAGTTTCTATATTAGTAAGTCCAGTTTGATACAGGTGTGCAATGAATAAAAGGTTCTATATTAGTAAGTCCAGTTTGATACAGTTGTGTAATGAATGAAAGTTTCTATATTAGTAGTTCCAGTTCGATACAGTTGTGTAATGAATGAAAGGTTCTATATTAGTAAATCCAGTTTGATACAGGTGTGTAATGAATAAAAGGTTCTATATTAGTAAGTCCAGTTTGATACAGGTGTGTAATTAATAAAAGGTTCTATATTAGTAAGTCCAGTTTGATACAGTTGTGTAATGAATGAAAAGTTCTATATTAGTAGTTCCAGTTTGATACAGGTGTGTAATGAATGAAAGGTTCTATATTAGTAAATCCAGTTTGATACAGGTGTGTAATGAATAAAAGTTTCTATATTAGTAAGTCCAGTTTGATACAGGTGTGTAATGAATAAAAGGTTCTATATTAGTAAGTCCAGTTTGATACAGTTGTGTAATGAATGAAAGGTTCTATATTAGTAGTTCCAGTTTGATACAGGTGTGTAATGAATAAAAGTTTCTATATTAGTAAGTCCAGTTTGATACAGGTGTGTAATGAATAAAAGGTTCTATATTAGTAAGTCCAGTTTGATACAGGTATGTAATGAATGAAAGATTCTATATTAGTAAGTCCAGTTTGATACAGGTGTGTAATTAATGAAAGGTTTTATATTAGTAAATCCAGTTTGATACAGGTATGTAATGAATAAAAGTTTCTCTATTAGTAAGTCCAGTTTGATACAGGTGTGCAATGAATAAAAGGTTCTATATTAGTAGATCCAGTTTGATACAGGTATGTAATTAATGAAAGGTTTTATATTAGTAAATCCAGTTTGATACAGGTGTGTAATGAATAAAAGGTTCTATATTAGTAAGTCCAGTTTGATACAGTTGTGTAATGAATGAAAGGTTCTATATTAGTAAATCCAGTTTGATACAGGTGTGTAATGAATAAAAGGTTTCTATATTAGTAAGTCCAGTTTGATACAGGTGTGCAATAAATAAAAGGTTTTCCAGTTCGATACAGTTGTGTAATAAATGAAACGTTCTATATTAGTAGTTCCAGTTTGATACAGGTGTGTAATGAATAAAAGGTTCTATATTAGTAAGTCCAGTTCGATACAGTTGTGTAATGAATGAAAGGTTCTATATTAGTAAATCCAGTTTGATACAGGTGTGTAATGAATAAAAGTTTCTATATTAGTAAGTCCAGTTTGATACAGGTGTGTAATGAATAAAAGGTTCTATATTAGTAAGTCCAGTTTGATACAGTTGTGTAATGAATGAAACGTTCTATATTAGTAGTTCCAGTTTGATACAGGTGTGTAATGAATGAAAGGTTCTATATTAGTAAGTCCAGTTTGATACAGGTGTGTAATGAATGAAAGTTTCTATATTAGTAAGTCCAGTTTGATACAGGTTGTGTAATGAATGAAAGGTTCTATATTAGTAAGTCCAGTTTGATACAGTTGTGTAATGAATGAAAGATTCTATATTAGTAAGTCCAGTTTGATACAGGTGTGTAATGAATGAAAGGTTCTATATTAGTAAATCCAGTTTGATACAGGTATGTAATGAATACAAGTTCTATATTAGTAAGTCCAGTTTGATACAGGTGTGTAATTAATAAAAGGTTCTATATTAGTAAATCCAGTTTGATACAGGTATGTAATGAATAAAAGTTTCTATATTAGTAAGTCCAGTTTGATACAGGTGTGCAATGAATAAAAGGTTCTATATTAGTAAGTCCAGTTTGATACAGGTGTGTAATTAATAAAAGGTTCTATATTAGTAAGTCCAGTTCGATACAGTTGTGTAATGAATGAAACGTTCTATATTAGTAGTTCCAGTTTGATACAGGTGTGTAATGAATGAAAGGTTTTATATTAGTAATTTGATACAGGTGTGTAATTAATGAAAGGTTTTATATTAGTAAATCCAGTTTGATACAGGTATGTAATGAATAAAAGGTTCTATATTAGTAAGTCCAGTTTGATACAGTTGTGTAATGAATGAAAGGTTCTATATTAGTAAATCCAGTTTGATACAGGTGTGTAATGAATAAAAGTTTCTATATTAGTAAGTCCAGTTTGATACAGGTGTGCAATGAATAAAAGGTTCTATATTAGTAAGTCCAGTTTGATACAGGTGTGTAATGAATGAAACGTTCTATATTAGTAGTTCCAGTTTGATACAGGTGTAATAATTAATGAAAGGTTTTATATTAGTAAATCCAGTTTGATACAGGTATGTAATGAATAAAAGGTTCTATATTAGTAAGTCCAGTTTGATACAGGTGTGTAATGAATGAAAGGTTCTATATTAGTAAATCCAGTTTGATACAGGTGTGTAATGAATAAAAGTTTCTATATTAGTAAGTCCAGTTTGATACAGGTGTGCAATGAATAAAAGGTTCTATATTAGTAAGTCCAGTTTGATACAGGTGTGTAATTAATAAAAGATTCGATATTAGTAAGTCCAGTTTGATACAGGTGTGTAATGAATAAAAGTTTCTCTATTAGTAAGTCAAATTTGATACAGGTGTGTAATGAATAAAAGGTTCTATATTAGTAAGTCCAGTTTGATACAGGTGTGTAATTAATAAAAGGTTCGATATTAGTAAGTCCAGTTCGATGCAGTTGTGTAATGAATGAAACGTTCTATATTAGTAGTTCCAGTTTGATACAGGTGTGTAATTAATGAAAGGTTTTATATTAGTAAATCCAGTTTGATACAGGTGTGTAATGAATAAAAGTTTCTCTATTAGTAAGTCAAGTTTGATAAAGGTGTGCAATGAATAAAAGGTTCTATATTAGTAGTTCCAGTTTGATACAGGTATGTAATTAATGAAAGGTTTTATATTAGTAAATCCAGTTTGATACAGGTGTGTAATGAATAAAAGGTTCTATATTAGTAAGTCCAGTTCGATACAGTTGTGTAATGAATGAAAGGTTCTATATTAGTAAATCCAGTTTGATACAGGTGTGTAATGAATAAAAGTTTCTCTATTAGTAAGTCCAG
Organism: Tachypleus tridentatus; assembly: GCF_004210375.1. NCBI lineage: Eukaryota > Metazoa > Arthropoda > Merostomata > Xiphosura > Limulidae > Tachypleus > Tachypleus tridentatus. The sequence goes on along the minus strand of NC_134829.1, from coordinate 8,559,164 downwards.
TTTGATACAGGTGTGTAATTAATAAAAGGTTCGATATTAGTAAGTCCAGTTCGATGCAGTTGTGTAATAAATGAAACGTTCTATATTAGTAGTTCCAGTTTGATACAGGTGTGTAATTAATGAAAGGTTTTATATTAGTAAATCCAGTTTGATATAGGTATGTAATGAATAAAAGTTTCTCTATTAGTAAGTCCAGTTTGATACAGGTGTGCAATGAATAAAAGGTTTTATATTAGTAAGTCCAGTTTGATACAAATGTGTAATTAATAAAAGGTTCGATATTAGTAAGTCCAGTTCGATGCAGTTGTGTAATGAATGAAACGTTCTATATTAGTAGTTCCAGTTTGATACAGGTGTGTAATTAATGAAAGGTTTCATATTAGTAAATCCAGTTTGATACAGGTATGTAATGAATAAAAGGTTCTATATTAGTAAGTCCAGTTCGATACAATTGTGTAATGAATGAAAGGTTCTATATTAGTAAATCCAGTTTGATACAGGTGTGTAATGAATAAAAGTTTCTCTATTAGTAAGTCAAATTTGATACAGGTGTGCAATGAATAAAAGGTTCTATATTAGTAAGTCCAGTTTGATACAGGTGTGTAATTAATAAAAGGTTCGATATTAGTAAGTCCAGTTCGATGCAGTTGTGTAATGAATGAAACGTTCTATATTACTAAATCCAGTTTGATACAGGTATGCAATGAATAAAAGTTTCTCTATTAGTAAGTCAAGTTTGATACAGGTGTGCAATGAATAAAAGGTTCTATATTAGTATTTCCAGTTCGATACAGTTGTGTAATGAATGAAAGTTTCTATATTAGTTGTTCCAGTTCGATGCAGTTGTGTAATGAATGAAACGTTCTATATTACTAAATCCAGTTTGATACAGGTATGCAATGAATAAAAGGTTCTATATTAGTAAGTCCAGTTTGATACAGGTGTGTAATTAATAAAAGGTTCGATATTAGTAAGTCCAGTTCGATGCAGTTGTGTAATGAATGAAAAGTTCTATATTAGTAGTTCCAGTTTGATACAGGTATGTAATTAATGAAAGGTTCTATATTAGTAAATCCAGTTTGATACAGGTGTGTAATGAATAAAAGTTTCTCTATTAGTAAGTCCAGTTTGATACAGGTGTGCAATAAATAAAAGGTTCTATATTAGTAAGTCCAGTTTGATACAGTTGTGTAATGAATGAAACGTTCTATATTAGTAGTTCCAGTTTGATACAGGTATGTAATGAATAAAAGTTTCTATATTAGTAAGTCCAGTTTGATACAGGTGTGCAATGAATAAAAGGTTCTATATTAGTAATTCCAGTTTGATACAGGTATGTAATGAATGAAAGATTCTATATGAGTAAGTCCAGTTTGATACAGGTGTGTAATTAATTAAAGGTTTTATATTAGTAAATCCAGTTTGATACAGGTATGTAATGAATAAAAGATTCTCTATTAGTAAGTCCAGTTTGATACAGGTGTGCAATGAATAAAAGGTTCTATATTAGTAGATCCAGTTTGATACAGGTATGTAATTAATGAAAGGTTTTATATTAGTAAATCCAGTTTGATACAGGTGTGTAATGAATAAAAGGTTCTATATTAGTAAGTCCAGTTCGATACAGTTGTGTAATGAATGAAAGGTTCTATATTAGTAAATCCAGTTTGATACAGGTGTGTAATGAATAAAAGTTTCTCTATTAGTAAGTCCAGTTTGATACAGGTGTGCAATAAATAAAAGGTTTTCCAGTTCGATACAGTTGTGTAATGAATGAAACGTTCTATATTAGTAAGTCCAGTTTGATACAGGTGTGTAATGAATAAAAGGTTCTATATTAGTAAGTCCAGTTTGATACAGTTGTGTAATGAATGAAAGGTTCTATATTAGTAAATCCAGTTTGATACAGGTGTGTAATGAATAAAAGTTTCTCTATTAGTAAGTCCAGTTTGATACAGGTGTGCAATGAATAAAAGGTTCTATATTAGTATTTCCAGTTCGATACAGTTGTGTAATGAATGAAACGTTCTATATTAGTAGTTCCAGTTCGATACAGTTGTGTAATGAATGAAGGGTTCTATATTAGTAAGTCCAGTTTGATACAGTTGTGTAATGAATGAAAGTTTCTATATTAGTTGTTCCAGTTTGATACAGTTGTGTAATGAATGAAAGGTTCTATATTAGTAAGTCCAGTTTGATACAGTTGTGTAATGAATGAAAGGTTCTATATTAGTAAGTCTAGTTCGATACAGTTGTGTAATGAATGAAAGCTTCTATATTAGTAAATCCAGTTTGATACAGGTACGCAATGAATACAAGACTCTATATGAGTAAGTCCAGTTTGATACAGGTGTGTAATTAATAAAAGGTTCTATATTAGTAAATCCAGTTTGATACAGGTATGTAATGAATAAAAGTTTCTCTATTAGTAAGTCAAGTTTGATACAGGTGTGCAATGAATAAAAGGTTCTATATTAGTAAGTCCAGTTTGATACAGGTGTGTAATTAATAAAAGGTTCGATATTAGTAAGTCCGGTTCGATGCAGTTGTGTAATGAATGAAACGTTCTATATTAGTAGTTCCAGTTCGATGCAGTTGTGTAATAAATGAAACGTTTTTTTTTTGTAGTTCCAGTTTGATACAGGTGTGTAATTAATGAAAGGTTTTATATTAGTAAATCCAGTTTGATACAGGTATGCAATGAATAAAAGTTTGATTCTATATTAGTAAGTCCAGTTTGATACAGGTGTGTAATGAATGAAAGGTTCTATATTAGTAAATCCAGTTTGATACAGGTATGTAATGAATAAAAGTTTCTATTAGTAAGTCAAGTTTGATACAGGTGTGCAATGAATAAAAGGTTCTATATTAGTAAGTCCAGTTTGATACAGGTGTGTAATGAATGAAAAGTTCTATATTAGTAGTTCCAGTTTGATACAGGTATGTAATTAATGAAAGGTTTTATATTAGTAAATCCAGTTTGATACAGGTATGTAATGAATAAAAGTTTCTATATTAGTAAGTCCAGTTTGATACAGGTGTGCAATGAATAAAAGGTTCTATATTAGTAAATCCAGTTTGATACAGGTATGCAATGAATACAAGATTCTATATGAGTAAGTCCAGTTTGATACAGGTGGGTAATTAATAAAAGGTTCTATATTAGTAAATCCAGTTTGATACAGGTATGTAATGAATAAAAGTTTCTCTATTAGTAAGTCAAATTTGATACAGGTGTGCAATGAATAAAAGGTTCTATATTAGTAAGTCCAGTTTGATACAGGTGTGTAATTAATAAAAGGTTCTGATATTAGTAAGTCCAGTTCGATGCAGTTGTGTAATGAATGAAACGTTCTATATTAGTAGTTCCAGTTTGATACAGGTGTGTAATTAATGAAAGGTTTTATATTAGTAAATCCAGTTTGATACAGGTATGTAATGAATAAAAGTTTCTCTATTAGTAAGTCCAGTTTGATAAAGGTGTGCAATGAATAAAAGGTTCTATATTAGTAGTTCCAGTTTGATACAGGTATGTAATTAATGAAAGGTTTTATATTAGTAAATCCAGTTTGATACAGGTGTGTAATGAATAAAAGGTTCTATATTAGTAAGTCCAGTTTGATACAGGTGTGTAATGAATGAAAGGTTCTATATTAGTAAATCCAGTTTGATACAGGTGTGTAATGAATAAAAGTTTCTCTATTAGTAAGTCCAGTTTGATACAGGTGTGCAATGAATAAAAGGTTCTATATTAGTAAATCCAGTTTGATACAGGTGTGTAATGAATGAAAGTTTCTATATTAGTAGTCCAGTTTGATACAGGTGTGTAATTAATGAAAGGTTCTATATTAGTAAATCCAGTTTGATACAGGTATGTAATGAATAAAAGGTTCTATATTAGTAAGTCCAGTTTGATACAGGTGTGTAATGAATGAAAGGTTCTATATTAGTAAATCCAGTTTGATACAGGTGTGTAATGAATAAAAGTTTCTATATTAGTAAGTCCAGTTTGATACAGGTGTGCAATGAATAAAAGGTTCTATATTAGTAAGTCCAGTTTGATACAGGTGTGTAATTAATAAAAGATTCTATATTAGTAAGTCCAGTTTGATACAGGTATGTAATGAATAAAAGTTTCTATATTAGTAAATCCAGTTTGATACAGGTGTGCAATGAATAAAAGGTTCTATATTAGTAAGTCCAGTTTGATACAGGTGTGTAATTAATAAAAGGTTCTATATTAGTATTTCCAGTTCGATACAGTTGTGTAATGAATGAAAGTTTCTATATTAGTTGTTCCAGTTCGATGCAGTTGTGTAATGAATGAAACGTTCTATATTACTAAATCCAGTTTGATACAGGTATGCAATGAATAAAAGGTTCTATATTAGTAAGTCCAGTTTGATACAGGTGTGTAATGAATAAAAGGTTCTATATTAGTAAGTCCAGTTTGATACAGGTGTGTAATGAATGAAAAGTTCTATATTAGTAGTTCCAGTTTGATACAGGTATGTAATTAATGAAAGGTTCTATATTAGTAAATCCAGTTTGATACAGGTGTGTAATGAATAAAAGTTTCTCTATTAGTAAGTCCAGTTTGATACAGGTGTGCAATAAATAAAAGGTTCTATATTAGTATTTCCAGTTCGATACAGTTGTGTAATGAATGAAACGTTCTATATTAGTAGTTCCAGTTTGATACAGGTATGTAATGAATAAAAGTTTCTATATTAGTAAGTCCAGTTTGATACAGGTGTGCAATGAATAAAAGGTTCTATATTAGTAAGTCCAGTTTGATACAGGTGTGTAATGAATAAAAGGTTCTATATTAGTAAGTCCAGTTTGATACAGGTGTGTAATTAATGAAAGGTTTTATATTAGTAAATCCAGTTTGATACAGGTATGTAATGAATAAAAGTTTCTCTATTAGTAAGTCAAGTTTGATAAAGGTGTGCAATGAATAAAAGGTTCTATATTAGTAGATCCAGTTTGATACAGGTATGTAATTAATGAAAGGTTTTATATTAGTAAATCCAGTTTGATACAGGTGTGTAATGAATAAAAGGTTCTATATTAGTAAGTCCAGTTCGATACAGTTGTGTAATGAATGAAAGGTTCTATATTAGTAAATCCAGTTTGATACAGGTGTGTAATGAATAAAAGTTTCTCTATTAGTAAGTCCAGTTTGATACAGGTGTGTAATGAATAAAAGGTTCTATATTAGTAAGTCCAGTTTGATACAGGTGTGTAATGAATGAAACGTTCTATATTAGTAGTTCCAGTTTGATACAGGTGTGTAATGAATAAAAGGTTCTATATTAGTAAGTCCAGTTTGATACAGGTGTGTAATGAATGAAAGGTTCTATATTAGTAAATCCAGTTTGATACAGGTGTGTAATGAATAAAAGTTTCTATATTAGTAAGTCCAGTTTGATACAGGTGTGCAATGAATAAAAGGTTCTATATTAGTAAGTCCAGTTCGATACAGTTGTGTAATGAATGAAACGTTCTATATTAGTAGTTCCAGTTTGATACAGGTGTGTAATGAATGAAAGGTTCTATATTAGTAAGTCCAGTTTGATACAGGTGTGTAATGAATGAAAGTTTCTATATTAGTAAGTCCAGTTTGATACAGTTGTGTAATGAATGAAAGGTTCTATATTAGTAAGTCCAGTTTGATACAGGTGTGTAATGAATGAAAGGTTCTATATTAGTAAGTCCAGTTTGATACAGGTGTGTAATGAATGAAAGGTTCTATATTAGTAAATCCAGTTTGATACAGGTATGTAATGAATAAAAGGTTCTATATTAGTAAGTCCAGTTTGATACAGGTGTGTAATTAATAAAAGGTTCTATATTAGTAAATCCAGTTTGATACAGGTATGTAATGAATAAAAGTTTCTATATTAGTAAGTCCAGTTTGATACAGGTGTGCAATGAATAAAAGGTTCTATATTAGTAAGTCCAGTTTGATACAGGTGTGTAATTAATAAAAGGTTCTATATTAGTAAGTCCAGTTCGATACAGTTGTGTAATGAATGAAACGTTCTATATTAGTAGTTCCAGTTCGATACAGTTGTGTAATGAATGAAAGGTTTTATATTAGTAGTTCCAGTTTGATACAGGTGTGTAATGAATGAAAGGTTTTATATTAGTAAATCCAGTTTGATACAGGTATGTAATGAATAAAAGGTTCTATATTAGTAAGTCCAGTTTGATACAGGTGTGTAATGAATGAAAGGTTCTATATTAGTAAATCCAGTTTGATACAGGTATGTAATGAATAAAAGTTTCTATATTAGTAAGTCCAGTTTGATACAGGTGTGCAATGAATAAAAGGTTCTATATTAGTAAGTCCAGTTTGATACAGGTGTGTAATGAATGAAAAGTTCTATATTAGTAGTTCCAGTTTGATACAGGTGTGTAATTAATGAAAGGTTTTATATTAGTAAATCCAGTTTGATACAGGTATGTAATGAATAAAAGTTTCTATATTAGTAAGTCCAGTTTGATACAGGTGTGTAATGAATAAAAGGTTCTATATTAGTAAATCCAGTTTGATACAGGTATGTAATGAATAAAAGATTCTATATTAGTAAGTCCAGTTTGATACAGGTGTGTAATGAATAAAAGGTTCTATATTAGTAAATCCAGTTTGATACAGGTATGTAATGAATAAAAGTTTCTATATTAGTAAGTCCAGTTTGATACAGGTGTGCAATGAATAAAAGGTTCTATATTAGTAAGTCCAGTTTGATACAGGTGTGTAATTAATAAAAGGTTCTATATTAGTAAGTCCAGTTCGATACAGTTGTGTAATGAATGAAACGTTCTATATTAGTAGTTCCAGTTTGATACAGGTGTGTAATTAATGAAAGGTTTTATATTAGTAAATCCAGTTTGATACAGGTATGTAATGAATAAAAGTTTCTATATTAGTAAGTCCAGTTTGATACAGGTGTGCAATGAATAAAAGGTTCTATATTAGTAGTTCCAGTTTGATACAGGTGTGTAATTAATGAAAGGTTTTATATTAGTAAATCCAGTTTGATACAGGTGTGTAATGAATAAAAGGTTCTATATTAGTAAGTCCAGTTTGATACAGGTGTGTAATGAATGAAAGGTTCTATATTAGTAAATCCAGTTTGATACAGGTATGTAATGAATAAAAGTTTCTCTATTAGTAAGTCCAGTTTGATACAGGTGTGCAATGAATAAAAGGTTCTATATTAGTAGTCCAGTTTGATACAGGTGTGTAATGAATGAAAGGTTCTATATTAGTAAATCCAGTTTGATACAGGTGTGTAATGAATAAAAGGTTCTATATTAGTAAGTCCAGTTTGATACAGTTGTGTAATGAATGAAAGGTTCTATATTAGTAAATCCAGTTTGATACAGGTGTGTAATGAATAAAAGTTTCTATATTAGTAAGTCCAGTTTGATACAGGTGTGCAATGAATAAAAGGTTTTCCAGTTCCAGTTTGATACAGGTGTGTAATGAATGAAAGGTTCTATATTAGTAGTTCCAGTTTGATACAGGTGTGTAATGAATAAAAGGTTCTATATTAGTAAGTCCAGTTTGATACAGTTGTGTAATGAATGAAAGGTTCTATATTAGTAAATCCAGTTTGATACAGGTGTGTAATGAATAAAAGTTTCTATATTAGTAAGTCCAGTTTGATACAGGTGTGCAATGAATAAAAGGTTCTATATTAGTAAGTCCAGTTTGATACAGTTGTGTAATGAATGAAAGGTTCTATATTAGTAGTTCCAGTTTGATACAGGTGTGTAATGAATGAAAGGTTCTATATTAGTAAGTCCAGTTTGATACAGGTGTGTAATGAATGAAAGTTTCTATATTAGTAGTTCCAGTTTGATACAGTTGTGTAATGAATGAAAGGTTCTATATTAGTAAGTCCAGTTTGATACAGTTGTGTAATGAATGAAAGGTTCTATATTAGTAAGTCCAGTTTGATACAGTTGTGTAATGAATGAAAGGTTCTATATTAGTAAATCCAGTTTGATACAGGTATGCAATGAATACAAGACTTCTATATGAGTAAGTCCAGTTTGATACAGGTGTGTAATTAATAAAAGGTTCTATATTAGTAAATCCAGTTTGATACAGGTATGTAATGAATAAAAGTTTCTCTATTAGTAAGTCCAGTTTGATACAGGTGTGCAATGAATAAAAGGTTCTATATTAGTAAGTCCAGTTTGATACAGGTGTGTAATTAATAAAAGGTTCTATATTAGTAAGTCCAGTTCGATACAGTTGTGTAATGAATGAAACGTTCTATATTAGTAGTTCCAGTTTGATACAGTTGTGTAATGAATGAAACGGTTTTATATTAGTAGTTCCAGTTTGATACAGGTGTGTAATTAATGAAAGGTTTTATATTAGTAAATCCAGTTTGATACAGGTATGTAATGAATAAAAGGTTCTATATTAGTAAGTCCAGTTTGATACAGGTGTGTAATGAATGAAAGGTTCTATATTAGTAAATCCAGTTTGATACAGGTGTGTAATGAATAAAAGTTTCTATATTAGTAAGTCCAGTTTGATACAGGTGTGTAATGAATAAAAGGTTCTATATTAGTAAGTCCAGTTTGATACAGGTGTGTAATGAATAAAAGGTTCTATATTAGTAGTCCAGTTTGATACAGGTGTGTAATGAATGAAAGGTTCTATATTAGTAAATCCAGTTTGATACAGGTATGTAATGAATAAAAGATTCTATATTAGTAAGTCCAGTTTGATACAGGTGTGTAATGAATAAAAGGTTCTATATTAGTAAATCCAGTTTGATACAGGTATGTAATGAATAAAAGTTTCTCTATTAGTAAGTCAAGTTTGATACAGGTGTGCAATGAATAAAAGGTTCTATATTAGTAAGTCCAGTTTGATACAGGTGTGTAATTAATAAAAGGTTCTATATTAGTAAGTCCAGTTCGATGCAGTTGTGTAATGAATGAAACGTTCTATATTAGTAGTTCCAGTTTGATACAGGTGTGTAATTAATGAAAGGTTTTATATTAGTAAATCCAGTTTGATACAGGTATGTAATGAATAAAAGTTTCTCTATTAGTAAGTCCAGTTTGATACAGGTGTGCAATGAATAAAAGGTTCTATATTAGTAGTTCCAGTTTGATACAGGTATGTAATTAATGAAAGGTTTTATATTAGTAAATCCAGTTTGATACAGGTGTGTAATGAATAAAAGGTTCTATATTAGTAAGTCCAGTTTGATACAGTTGTGTAATGAATGAAAGGTTCTATATTAGTAAATCCAGTTTGATACAGGTGTGTAATGAATAAAAGTTTCTCTATTAGTAAGTCCAGTTTGATACAGGTGTGCAATGAATAAAAGGTTCTATATTAGTAGTTCCAGTTCGATACAGTTGTGTAATGAATGAAACGTTCTATATTAGTAGTTCCAGTTTGATACAGGTGTGTAATTAATGAAAGGTTTTATATTAGTAAATCCAGTTTGATACAGGTATGTAATGAATAAAAGGTTCTATATTAGTAAGTCCAGTTTGATACAGTTGTGTAATGAATGAAAGGTTCTATATTAGTAAATCCAGTTTGATACAGGTGTGTAATGAATAAAAGTTTCTCTATTAGTAAGTCCAGTTTGATACAGGTGTGCAATGAATAAAAGGTTCTATATTAGTAAGTCCAGTTTGATACAGGTGTGTAATTAATAAAAGGTTCTATATTAGTAAGTCCAGTTTGATACAGGTATGTAATGAATAAAAGTTTCTATATTAGTAAATCCAGTTTGATACAGGTGTGCAATGAATAAAAGGTTCTATATTAGTAAATCCAGTTTGATACAGGTGTGTAATGAATAAAAGTTTCTATATTAGTAAGTCCAGTTTGATACAGGTGTGCAATGAATAAAAGGTTCTATATTAGTAAGTCCAGTTTGATACAGTTGTGTAATGAATGAAACGTTCTATATTAGTAGTTCCAGTTTGATACAGGTGTGTAATTAATGAAAGGTTTTATATTAGTAAATCCAGTTTGATACAGGTATGTAATGAATAAAAGTTTCTATATTAGTAAGTCCAGTTTGATAAAGGTGTGCAATGAATAAATGGTTCTATATTAGTAGATCCAGTTTGATACAGGTGTGTAATGAATAAAAGGTTCTATATTAGTAAGTCCAGTTCGATACAGTTGTGTAATGAACGAAAGGTTCTATATTAGTAAATCCAGTTTGATACAGGTGTGCAATAAATAAAAGGTTCTATATTAGTAAGTCCAGTTTGATACAGTTGTGTAATGAATGAAAGGTTCTATATTAGTAAGTCCAGTTTGATACAGGTATGTAATGAATAAAAGTTTCTATATTAGTAAGTCCAGTTTGATACAGGTGTGTAATGTAAAAGGTTCTATATTAGTAAATCCAGTTTGATACAGGTGTGTAATTAATAAAAGGTTCGATATTAGTAGTTCCAGTTTGATACAGGTGTGTAATTAATGAAAGGTTTTATATTAGTAAATCCTGTTTGATACAGGTATGTAATGAATAAAAGTTTCTCTATTAGTAAGTCCAGTTTGATACAGGTGTGCAATGAATAAAAGGTTCTATATTAGTAGTTCCAGTTTGATACAGGTGTGTAATGAATAAAAGTTTCTATATTAGTAAGTCCAGTTTGATACAGGTGTGTAATGAATAAAAGGTTCTATATTAGTAAGTCCAGTTTGATACAGTTGTGTAATGAATGAAAGGTTCTATATTAGTAGTTCCAGTTTGATACAGGTGTGTAATGAATAAAAGGTTCTATATTAGTAAGTCCAGTTTGATACAGGTGTGTAATGAATAAAAGGTTCTATATTAGTAAATCCAGTTTGATACAGGTGTGCAATGAATAAAAGGTTCTATATTAGTAAGTCCAGTTTGATACAGGTGTGTAATGAATAAAAGGTTCTATATTAGTAAGTCCAGTTTGATACAGTTGTGTAATGAATGAAAAGTTCTATATTAGTAGTTCCAGTTTGATACAGGTGTGTAATTAATGAAAGGTTTTATATTAGTAAATCCAGTTTGATACAGGTGTGTAATGAATAAAAGTTTCTATATTAGTAAGTCCAGTTTGATACAGGTGTGCAATGAATAAAAGGTTCTATATTAGTAGTTCCAGTTTGATACAGGTGTGTAATGAATGAAAGGTTCTATATTAGTAAGTCCAGTTTGATACAGGTGTGTAATGAATAAAAGGTTCTATATTAGTAAGTCCAGTTTGATACAGTTGTGTAATGAATGAAAGGTTCTATATTAGTAAATCCAGTTTGATACAGGTGTGTAATGAATAAAAGTTTCTATATTAGTAAGTCCAGTTTGATACAGGTGTGTAATGAATAAAAGGTTCTATATTAGTAAGTCCAGTTTGATACAGGTGTGTAATGAATGAAAGTTTCTATATTAGTAGTTCCAGTTTGATACAGGTGTGTAATGAATGAAAGGTTCTATATTAGTAAATCCAGTTTGATACAGGTATGCAATGAATAAAAGGTTCTATATTAGTAAGTCCAGTTTGATACAGGTGTGTAATGAATAAAAGGTTCTATATTAGTAAGTCCAGTTTGATACAGTTGTGTAATGAATGAAAAGTTCTATATTAGTAGTTCCAGTTTGATACAGGTGTGTAATTAATGAAAGGTTCTATATTAGTAAATCCAGTTTGATACAGGTGTGTAATGAATAAAAGTTTCTATATTAGTAAGTCCAGTTTGATACAGGTGTGCAATGAATAAAAGGTTCTATATTAGTAAGTCCAGTTTGATACAGTTGTGTAATGAATGAAAGGTTCTATATTAGTAGTTCCAGTTTGATACAGGTATGTAATGAATAAAAGTTTCTATATTAGTAAGTCCAGTTTGATACAGGTGTGTAATGAATAAAAGGTTCTATATTAGTAAGTCCAGTTTGATACAGGTATGCAATGAATGAAAGATTCTATATTAGTAAGTCCAGTTTGATACAGGTGTGTAATTAATGAAAGGTTTTATATTAGTAAATCCAGTTTGATACAGGTATGTAATGAATAAAAGTTTCTCTATTAGTAAGTCAAGTTTGATAAAGGTGTGCAATGAATAAAAGGTTCTATATTAGTAGATCCAGTTTGATACAGGTATGTAATTAATGAAAGGTTTTATATTAGTAAATCCAGTTTGATACAGGTGTGTAATGAATAAAAGGTTCTATATTAGTAAGTCCAGTTCGATACAGTTGTGTAATGAATGAAAGGTTCTATATTAGTAAATCCAGTTTGATACAGGTGTGTAATGAATAAAAGTTTCTCTATTAGTAAGTCCAGTTTGATACAGGTGTGCAATAAATAAAAGGTTTTCCAGTTCGATACAGTTGTGTAATGAATGAAACGTTCTATATTAGTTGTTCCAGTTTGATACAGGTGTGTAATGAATAAAAGGTTCTATATTAGTAAGTCCAGTTCGATACAGTTGTGTAATGAATGAAAGGTTCTATATTAGTAAATCCAGTTTGATACAGGTGTGTAATGAATAAAAGTTTCTCTATTAGTAAGTCCAGTTTGATACAGGTGTGCAATAAATAAAAGGTTCTATATTAGTATTTCCAGTTCGATACAGTTGTGTAATGAATGAAACGTTCTATATTAGTAGTTCCAGTTCGATACAGTTGTGTAATGAATGAAGGGTTCTATATTAGTAAGTCCAGTTTGATACAGTTGTGTAATGAATGAAAGTTTCTATATTAGTTGTTCCAGTTTGATACAGTTGTGTAATGAATGAAAGGTTCTATATTAGTAAGTCTAGTTCGATACAGTTGTGTAATGAATGAAAGATTCTATATTAGTAAGTCTAGTTCGATACAGTTGTCTAATGAATGAAAGCTTCTATATTAGTAAATCCAGTTTGATACAGGTACGCAATGAATACAAGACTCTATATGAGTAAGTCCAGTTTGATACAGGTGTGTTATTAATAAAAGGTTCTATATTAGTAAATCCAGTTTGATACAGGTATGTAATGAATAAAAGTTTCTCTATTAGTAAGTCAAGTTTGATACAGGTGTGCAATGAATAAAAGGTTCTATATTAGTAAGTCCAGTTTGATACAGGTGTGTAATTAATAAAAGGTTCGATATTAGTAAGTCCGGTTCGATGCAGTTGTGTAATGAATGAAACGTTCTATATTAGTAGTTCCAGTTTGATACAGGTGTGTAATAAATGAAACGTTTTTTTTTGTAGTTCCAGTTTGATACAGGTGTGTAATTAATGAAAGGTTTTATATTAGTAAATCCAGTTTGATACAGGTATGCAATGAATACAAGATTCGATATGAGTAAGTCCAGTTTGATACATGTGTGTAATGAATGAAAGGTTCTATATTAGTAAATCCAGTTTGATACAGGTATGTAATGAATAAAAGTTTCTCTATTAGTAAGTCAAGTTTGATACAGGTGTGCAATGAATAAAAGGTTCTATATTAGTAAGTCCAGTTTGATACAGGTGTGTAATGAATGAAAAGTTCTATATTAGTAGTTCCAGTTTGATACAGGTATGTAATTAATGAAAGGTTTTATATTAGTAAATCCAGTTTGATACAGGTATGTAATGAATAAAAGTTTCTCTTTTTGTAAGTCCAGTTTGATACAGGTGTGCAATGAATAAAAGGTTCTATATTAGTAAATCCAGTTTGATACAGGTATGCAATGAATACAAGATTCTATATGAGTAAGTCCAGTTTGATACAGGTGGGTAATTAATAAAAGGTTCTATATTAGTAAATCCAGTTTGATACAGGTATGTAATGAATAAAAGTTTCTCTATTAGTAAGTCAAGTTTGATACAGGTGTGCAATGAATAAAAGGTTCTATATTAGTAAGTCCAGTTTGATACAGGTGTGTAATTAATAAAAGGTTCGATATTAGTAAGTCCAGTTCGATGCAGTTGTGTAATGAATGAAACGTTCTATATTAGTAGTTCCAGTTTGATACAGGTGTGTAATTAATGAAAGGTTTTATATTAGTAAATCCAGTTTGATACAGGTATGTAATGAATAAAAGTTTCTCTATTAGTAAGTCAAGTTTGATAAAGGTGTGCAATGAATAAAAGGTTCTATATTAGTAGTTCCAGTTTGATACAGGTATGTAATTAATGAAAGGTTTTATATTAGTAAATCCAGTTTGATACAGGTGTGTAATGAATAAAAGGTTCTATATTAGTAAGTCCAGTTCGATACAGTTGTGTAATGAATGAAAGGTTCTATATTAGTAAATCCAGTTTGATACAGGTGTGTAATGAATAAAAGTTTCTCTATTAGTAAGTCCAGTTTGATACAGGTGTGCAATAAATAAAAGGTTCTATATTAGTAGTTCCAGTTCGATACAGTTGTGTAATGAATGAAACGTTCTATATTAGTAGTTCCAGTTTGATACAGGTGTGTAATTAATGAAAGGTTTTATATTAGTAAATCCAGTTTGACAGGTATGTAATGAATAAAAGGTTCTATATTAGTAAGTCCAGTTCGATACAGTTGTGTAATGAATGAAAGGTTCTATATTAGTAAATCCAGTTTGATACAGGTGTGTAATGAATAAAAGTTTCTCTATTAGTAAGTCTAGTTTGAAACAGGTGTGCAATGAATAAAAGGTTCTATATTAGTAAGTCCAGTTTGATACAGGTGTGTAATTAATAAAAGATTCGATATTAGTAAGTCCAGTTTGATACAGGTATGTAATGAATAAAAGTTTCTCTATTAGTAAATCAAGTTTGATAAAGGTGTGCAATGAATAAAAGGTTCTATATTAGTAAATCCAGTTTGATACAGGTGTGTAATGAATAAAAGTTTCTCTATTAGTAAGTCCAGTTTGATACAGGTGTGCAACAAATAAAAGGTTCTATATTAGTATTTCCAGTTCGATACAGTTGTGTAATGAATGAAACGTTCTATATTAGTAGTTCCAGTTTGATACAGGTGTGTAATTAATGAAAGGTTTTATATTAGTAAATCCAGTTTGATATAGGTATGTAATGAATAAAAGTTTCTCTACTAGTAAGTCCAGTTTGATAAAGGTGTGCAATGAATAAATGGTTCTATATTAGTAGATCCAGTTTGATACAGGTGTGTAATGAATAAAAGGTTCTATATTAGTAAGTCCAGTTCGATACAGTTGTGTAATGAACGAAAGGTTCTATATTAGTAAATCCAGTTTGATACAGGTGTGCAATAAATAAAAGGTTCTATATTATTATTTCCAGTTCGATACAGTTGTGTAATAAATGAAACGTTCTATATTAGTAGTTCCACTTTGATACAGGTATGTAATGAATAAAAGTTTCTCTACTAGTAAGTCCAGTTTGATACAGGTGTGTAATGAATAAAAGGTTCTATATTAGTAAATCCAGTTTGATACAGGTGTGTAATTAATAAAAGGTTCGATATTAGTAGTTCCAGTTTGATACAGGTGTGTAATTAATGAAAGGTTTTATATTAGTAAATCCAGTTTGATACAGGTGTGTAATGAATAAAAGTTTCTCTATTAGTAAGTGAAGTTTGATAAAGGTGTGCAATGAATAAAAGGTTCTATATTAGTAGTTCCAGTTTGATACAGGTGTGTAATGAATAAAAGTTTCTCTATTAGTAAGTCCAGTTTGATACAGGTGTGCAATGAATAAAAGGTTCTATATTAGTAAGTCCAGTTTGATACAGGTGTGTAATGAATGAAAGGTTCTATATTAGTAGTCCAGTTTGATACAGGTGTGTAATTAATAAAAGGTTCGATATTAGTAAGTCCAGTTCGATGCAGTTGTGTAATGAATGAAACGTTCTATATTACTAAATCCAGTTTGATACAGGTATGCAATGAATAAAAGGTTCTATATTAGTAAGTCCAGTTTGATACAGGTGTGTAATTAATAAAAGGTTCGATATTAGTAAGTCCAGTTCGATGCAGTTGTGTAATGAATGAAAAGTTCTATATTAGTAGTTCCAGTTTGATACAGGTATGGAATTAATGAAAGGTTTTATATTAGTAAATCCAGTTTGATACAGGTGTGTAATGAATAAAAGTTTCTCTATTAGTAAGTCAAGTTTGATAAAGGTGTGCAATGAATAAAAGGTTCTATATTAGTAGTTCCAGTTTGATACAGGTATGTAATTAATGAAAGGTTTTATATTAGTAAATCCAGTTTGATACAGGTGTGTAATGAATAAAAGGTTCTATATTAGTAAGTCCAGTTCGATACAGTTGTGTAATGAATGAAAGGTTCTATATTAGTAAATCCAGTTTGATACAGGTGTGTAATGAATAAAAGTTTCTCTATTAGTAAGTCCAGTTTGATACAGGTGTGTAATTAATAAAAGGTTCTATATTAGTAATTCCAGTTCGATACAGTTGTGTAATGAATGAAAGGTTCTATATTAGTAGTTCCAGTTTGATACAGGTGTGTAATTAATGAAAGGTTTTATATTAGTAAATCCAGTTTGATATAGGTATGTAATGAATAAAAGTTTCTCTATTAGTAAGTCCAGTTTGATACAGGTGTGCAATGAATAAAAGGTTCTATATTAGTAAGTCCAGTTTGATACAGGTGTGTAATTAATAAAAGGTTCTATATTAGTAAGTCCAGTTCGATGCAGTTGTGTAATGAATGAAACGTTCTATATTAGTAGTTCCAGTTTGATACAGGTGTGTAATTAATGAAAGGTTTCATATTAGTAAATCCAGTTTGATACAGGTATGTAATGAATAAAAGGTTCTATATTAGTAAGTCCAGTTTGATACAGGTGTGTAATGAATGAAAGGTTCTATATTAGTAAATCCAGTTTGATACAGGTGTGTAATGAATAAAAGTTTCTCTATTAGTAAGTCAAGTTTGATACAGGTGTGCAATGAATAAAAGGTTCTATATTAGTAAGTCCAGTTTGATACAGGTGTGTAATTAATAAAAGGTTCGATATTAGTAAGTCCAGTTCGATGCAGTTGTGTAATGAATGAAACGTTCTATATTACTAAATCCAGTTTGATACAGGTATGCAATGAATAAAAGTTTCTCTATTAGTAAGTCCAGTTTGATACAGGTGTGCAATGAATAAAAGGTTCTATATTAGTATTTCCAGTTCGATACAGTTGTGTAATGAATGAAAGTTTCTATATTAGTTGTTCCAGTTCGATGCAGTTGTGTAATGAATGAAACGTTCTATATTACTAAATCCAGTTTGATACAGGTATGCAATGAATAAAAGGTTCTATATTAGTAAGTCCAGTTTGATACAGGTGTGTAATTAATAAAAGGTTCGATATTAGTAAGTCCAGTTCGATGCAGTTGTGTAATGAATGAAAAGTTCTATATTAGTAGTTCCAGTTTGATACAGGTATGTAATTAATGAAAGGTTCTATATTAGTAAATCCAGTTTGATACAGGTGTGTAATGAATAAAAGTTTCTCTATTAGTAAGTCCAGTTTGATACAGGTGTGCAATAAATAAAAGGTTCTATATTAGTATTTCCAGTTTGATACAGTTGTGTAATGAATGAAACGTTCTATATTAGTAGTTCCAGTTTGATACAGGTATGTAATGAATAAAAGTTTCTCTATTAGTAAGTCCAGTTTGATACAGGTGTGCAATAAATAAAAGGTTCTATATTACTAATTCCAGTTTGATACAGGTATGCAATGAATGCAAGATTCTATATGAGTAAGTCCAGTTTGATACAGGTGTGTAATTAATTAAAGGTTTTATATTAGTAAATCCAGTTTGATACAGGTATGTAATGAATAAAAGATTCTCTATTAGTAAGTCAAGTTTGATAAAGGTGTGCAATGAATAAAAGGTTCTATATTAGTAGATCCAGTTTGATACAGGTATGTAATTAATGAAAGGTTTTATATTAGTAAATCCAGTTTGATACAGGTGTGTAATGAATAAAAGGTTCTATATTAGTAAGTCCAGTTCGATACAGTTGTGTAATGAATGAAAGGTTCTATATTAGTAAATCCAGTTGATACAGGTGTGTAATGAATAAAAGTTTCTCTATTAGTAAGTCCAGTTTGATACAGGTGTGCAATAAATAAAAGGTTTTCCAGTTCGATACAGTTGTGTAATGAATGAAACGTTCTATATTAGTTGTTCCAGTTTGATACAGGTGTGTAATGAATGAAAGGTTCTATATTAGTAAGTCCAGTTCGATACAGTTGTGTAATGAATGAAAGGTTCTATATTAGTAATTCCAGTTTGATACAGGTGTGTAATGAATAAAAGGTTCTATATTAGTAAATCCAGTTTGATACAGGTATGCAATGAATACAAGATTCTATATTAGTAAGTCCAGTTTGATACAGGTGTGTAATTAATAAAAGGTTCTATATTAGTAAATCCAGTTTGATACAGGTATGTAATGAATAAAAGTTTCTCTATTAGTAAGTCAAGTTTGATACAGGTGTGCAATGAATAAAAGGTTCTATATTAGTAAGTCCAGTTTGATACAGGTGTGTAATTAATAAAAGGTTCTATATTAGTAAGTCCAGTTCGATACAGTTGTGTAATGAATGAAACGTTCTATATTAGTAGTTCCAGTTTGATACAGGTGTGTAATGAATGAAAGGTTCTATATTAGTAGTTCCAGTTTGATACAGGTGTGTAATTAATGAAAGGTTCTATATTAGTAAATCCAGTTTGATACAGGTATGTAATGAATAAAAGTTTCTATATTAGTAAATCCAGTTTGATACAGGTATGCAATGAATAAAAGGTTCTATATTAGTAAGTCCAGTTTGATACAGGTGTGTAATGAATGAAAGGTTCTATATTAGTAAATCCAGTTTGATACAGGTATGTAATGAATAAAAGTTTCTATATTAGTAGTCCAGTTTGATACAGGTGTGTAATTAATGAAAGGTTCTATATTAGTAAATCCAGTTTGATACAGGTATGTAATGAATAAAAGTTTCTCTATTAGTAAGTCCAGTTTGATACAGGTGTGTGTAATGAATAAAAGGTTCTATATTAGTAAGTCCAGTTCGATACAGTTGTGTAATGAATGAAACGTTCTATATTAGTAGTTCCAGTTTGATACAGGTGTGTAATTAATGAAAGGTTTTATATTAGTAAATCCAGTTTGATATAGGTATGTAATGAATAAAAGTTTCTCTATTAGTAAGTCCAGTTTGATACAGGTGTGCAATGAATAAAAGGTTCTATATTAGTAAATCCAGTTTGATATAGGTATGTAATGAATAAAAGATTCTATATTAGTAAGTCCAGTTTGATACAGGTGTGTAATGAATAAAAGGTTCTATATTAGTAAATCCAGTTTGATACAGGTATGTAATGAATAAAAGTTTCTCTATTAGTAAGTCCAGTTTGATACAGGTGTGCAATGAATAAAAGGTTCTATATTAGTAGTTCCAGTTTGATACAGGTATGTAATGAATGAAAGGTTCTATATTAGTAAGTCCAGTTTGATACAGGTGTGTAATGAATGAAAGGTTCTATATTAGTAAATCCAGTTTGATACAGGTGTGTAATGAATAAAAGTTTCTCTATTAGTAAGTCCAGTTTGATACAGGTGTGCAATAAATAAAAGGTTCTATATTAGTAGTTCCAGTTTGATACAGGTGTGTAATTAATGAAAGGTTTTATATTAGTAAATCCAGTTTGACAGGTATGTAATGAATAAAAGGTTCTATATTAGTAAGTCCAGTTTGATACAGGTGTGTAATGAATGAAAGGTTCTATATTAGTAAATCCAGTTTGATACAGGTGTGTAATGAATAAAAGTTTCTCTATTAGTAAGTCCAATTTGATACAGGTGTGCAATGAATAAAAGGTTCTATATTAGTAAGTCCAGTTTGATACAGGTGTGTAATTAATAAAAGGTTCCATATTAGTAAGTCCAGTTTGATACAGGTATGTAATGAATAAAAGTTTCTATATTAGTAAGTCCAGTTTGATACAGGTGTGCAATGAATAAAAGGTTCTATATTAGTAAATCCAGTTTGATACAGGTGTGTAATGAATAAAAGTTTCTATATTAGTAAGTCCAGTTTGATACAGGTGTGCAATGAATAAAAGGTTCTATATTAGTAAGTCCAGTTCGATACAGTTGTGTAATGAATGAAACGTTCTATATTAGTAGTTCCAGTTTGATACAGGTGTGTAATTAATGAAAGGTTTTATATTAGTAAATCCAGTTTGATACAGGTATGTAATGAATAAAAGTTTCTATATTAGTAAGTCCAGTTTGATACAGGTGTGCAATGAATAAAAGGTTCTATATTAGTAGTTCCAGTTTGATACAGGTATGTAATGAATGAAAGGTTTTATATTAGTAAATCCAGTTTGATACAGGTGTGTAATGAATAAAAGGTTCTATATTAGTAAGTCCAGTTTGATACAGGTGTGTAATGAATGAAAGGTTCTATATTAGTAAATCCAGTTTGATACAGGTGTGTAATGAATAAAAGTTTCTATATTAGTAAGTCCAGTTTGATACAGGTGTGCAATGAATAAAAGGTTCTATATTAGTAAGTCCAGTTTGATACAGGTGTGTAATTAATAAAAGGTTCTATATTAGTAAGTCCAGTTTGATACAGGTGTGTAATGAATAAAAGTTTCTATATTAGTAAGTCCAGTTTGATACAGGTGTGTAATGAATAAAAGGTTCTATATTAGTAAATCCAGTTTGATACAGGTGTGTAATGAATAAAAGTTTCTATATTAGTAAGTCCAGTTTGATACAGGTGTGCAATGAATAAAAGGTTCTATATTAGTAAGTCCAGTTCGATACAGTTGTGTAATGAATGAAACGTTCTATATTAGTAGTTCCAGTTTGATACAGGTGTGTAATTAATGAAAGGTTTTATATTAGTAAATCCAGTTTGATATAGGTATGTAATGAATAAAAGTTTCTCTACTAGTAAGTCCAGTTTGATAAAGGTGTGCAATGAATAAAAGGTTCTATATTAGTAGATCCAGTTTGATACAGGTGTGTAATGAATAAAAGGTTCTATATTAGTAAGTCCAGTTCGATACAGTTGTGTAATGAATGAAAGGTTCTATATTAGTAAATCCAGTTTGATACAGGTGTGTAATGAATAAAAGTTTCTATATTAGTAAGTCCAGTTTGATACAGGTGTGTAATGAATAAAAGGTTCTATATTAGTAAGTCCAGTTTGATACAGGTTGTGTAATGAATGAAACGTTCTATATTAGTAGTTCCAGTTTGATACAGGTATGTAATGAATAAAAGGTTCTATATTAGTAAATCCAGTTTGATACAGGTATGCAATGAATACAAGATTCTATATTAGTAAGTCCAGTTTGATACAGGTGTGTAATGAATAAAAGGTTCTATATTAGTAAGTCCAGTTTGATACAGGTTGTGTAATGAATAAAAGGTTCTATATTAGTAAATCCAGTTTGATACAGGTGTGTAATGAATAAAAGGTTCTATATTAGTAAGTCCAGTTTGATACAGGTGTGTAATTAATAAAAGGTTCTATATTAGTAAGTCCAGTTCTACAGTTGTGTAATGAATGAAAAGTTCTATATTAGTAGTTCCAGTTTGATACAGGTATTGAATTAATGAAAGGTTTTATATTAGTAAATCCAGTTTGATACAGGTGTGTAATGAATAAAAGGTTCTATATTAGTAAGTCCAGTTTGATACAGTTGTGTAATGAATGAAAGGTTCTATATTAGTAAATCCAGTTTGATACAGGTGTGTAATGAATAAAAGTTTCTATATTAGTAAGTCCAGTTTGATACAGGTGTGCAATGAATAAAAGGTTCTATATTAGTAAGTCCAGTTTGATACAGGTGTGTAATGAATGAAAGGTTCTATATTAGTAGTTCCAGTTTGATACAGGTGTGTAATGAATGAAAGGTTCTATATTAGTAAGTCCAGTTTGATACAGGTGTGTAATGAATGAAAGTTTCTATATTAGTAAGTCCAGTTTGATACAGGTGTGTAATGAATAAAAGGTTCTATATTAGTAAGTCCAGTTTGATACAGGTGTGTAATGAATGAAAGTTTCTATATTAGTAGTTCCAGTTTGATACAGGTGTGTAATGAATGAAAGGTTCTATATTAGTAAGTCCAGTTTGATACAGGTGTGTAATGAATGAAAGGTTCTATATTAGTAAATCCAGTTTGATACAGGTATGTAATGAATAAAAGATTCTATATTAGTAAGTCCAGTTTGATACAGGTGTGTAATGAATAAAAGGTTCTATATTAGTAAATCCAGTTTGATACAGGTATGTAATGAATAAAAGTTTCTCTATTAGTAAGTCCAGTTTGATACAGGTGTGCAATGAATAAAAGGTTCTATATTAGTAAGTCCAGTTTGATACAGGTGTGTAATGAATAAAAGGTTCTATATTAGTAAGTCCAGTTTGATACAGGTGTGTAATGAATGAAAGGTTCTATATTAGTAGTTCCAGTTTGATACAGGTGTGTAATGAATAAAAGGTTCTATATTAGTAAGTCCAGTTTGATACAGGTTCTATATTAGTAGTTCCAGTTTGATACAGGTGTGTAATGAATGAAAGGTTTTATATTAGTAAATCCAGTTTGATACAGGTATGTAATGAATAAAAGTTTCTATATTAGTAAGTCCAGTTTGATACAGGTGTGTAATGAATAAAAGGTTCTATATTAGTAAATCCAGTTTGATACAGGTATGTAATGAATAAAAGTTTCTCTATTAGTAAGTCAAGTTTGATACAGGTGTGCAATGAATAAAAGGTTCTATATTAGTAAATCCAGTTTGATACAGGTGTGTAATGAATAAAAGGTTCTATATTAGTAAGTCCAGTTTGATACAGGTGTGCAATGAATAAAAGGTTCTATATTAGTAAATCCAGTTTGATACAGGTATGCAATGAATACAAGATTCTATATTAGTAAGTCCAGTTTGATACAGGTGTGTAATTAATAAAAGGTTCTATATTAGTAAATCCAGTTTGATACAGGTATGTAATGAATAAAAGTTTCTCTATTAGTAAGTCCAGTTTGATACAGGTGTGCAATGAATAAAAGGTTCTATATTAGTAAGTCCAGTTTGATACAGGTGTGTAATTAATAAAAGGTTCTATATTAGTAAGTCCAGTTCGATGCAGTTGTGTAATGAATGAAACGTTCTATATTAGTAGTTCCAGTTTGATACAGGTGTGTAATTAATGAAAGGTTTTATATTAGTAAATCCAGTTTGATACAGGTATGTAATGAATAAAAGTTTCTATATTAGTAAGTCAAGTTTGATACAGGTGTGCAATGAATAAAAGGTTCTATATTAGTAGTTCCAGTTTGATACAGGTGTGAAATGAATAAAAGGTTCTATATTAGTAAGTCCAGTTCGATGCAGTTGTGTAATGAATAAAAGGTTCTATATTAGTAAATCCAGTTTGATACAGGTATGCAATGAATAAAAGGTTCTATATTAGTAAGTCCAGTTTGATACAGGTGTGTAATTAATAAAAGGTTCTATATTAGTAAATCCAGTTTGATACAGGTATGTAATGAATAAAAGTTTCTCTATTAGTAAGTCAAGTTTGATACAGGTGTGCAATGAATAAAAGGTTCTATATTAGTAAGTCCAGTTTGATACAGGTGTGAATAATTTCTATATTAAAGTCCAGTTTGATACAGGTGTGTATATTAGTAAGTCCAGTTCGATACAGTTGTGTAATGAATGAAACGTTCTATATTAGTAGTTCCAGTTTGATACAGGTGTGTAATTAATGAAAGGTTTTATATTAGTAAATCCAGTTTGATACAGGTATGTAATGAATAAAAGTTTCTCTATTAGTAAGTGAAGTTTGATAAAGGTGTGCAATGAATAAAAGGTTCTATATTAGTAGTTCCAGTTTGATACAGGTATGTAATGAATAAAAGGTACTATATTAGTAAGTCCAGTTCGATACAGTTGTGTAATGAATGAAAGGTTCTATATTAGTAAATCCAGTTTGATACAGGTGTGTAATGAATAAAAGTTTCTCTATTAGTAAGTCCAGTTTGATACAGGTGTGCAATAAATAAAAGGTTCTATATTAGTAGTTCCAGTTCGATACAGTTGTGTAATGAATGAAAGGTTCTATATTAGTAAGTCCAGTTCGATGCAGTTGTGTAATGAATGAAACATTCTATATTAGTAGTTCCAGTTTGATACAGGTGTGTAAGTAATGAAAGGTTTTATATTAGTAAATCCAGTTTGATACAGGTATGTAATGAATAAAAGTTTCTCTATTAGTAAGTCAAATTTGATACAGGTGTGCAATGAATAAAAGGTTCTATATTAGTAAGTCCAGTTTGATACAGGTGTGTAATTAATAAAAGGTTCGATATTAGTAAGTCCAGTTCGATGCAGTTGTGTAATGAATGAAACGTTCTATATTACTAAATCCAGTTTGATACAGGTATGCAATGAATAAAAGGTTCTATAATAGTAAGTCCAGTTTGATACAGGTGTGTAATTAGTAAAAGGTTCGATATTAGTAAGTCCAGTTTGATACAGGTATGTAATGAATAAAAGTTTCTCTATTAGTAAGTCAAGTTTGATAAAGGTGTGCAATGAATAAAAGGTTCTATATTAGTAAATCCAGTTTGATACAGGTGTGTAATGAATAAAAGTTTCTCTATTAGTAAGTCCAGTTTGATACAGGTGTGCAATAAATAAAAGGTTCTATATTAGTATTTCCAGTTCGATACAGTTGTGTAATGAATGAAACGTTCTATATTAGTAGTTCCAGTTTGATACAGGTGTGTAATTAATGAAAGGTTTTATATTAGTAAATCCAGTTTGATATAGGTATGTAATGAATAAAAGTTTCTCTATTAGTAAGTCCAGTTTGATACAGGTGTGCAATGAATAAAAGGTTCTATATTACTAATTCCAGTTTGATACAGGTATGCAATGAATACAAGATTCTATATGAGTAAGTCCAGTTTGATACAGGTGTGTAATTAATTAAAGGTTTTATATTAGTAAATCCAGTTTGATACAGGTATGTAATGAATAAAAGTTTCTCTATGAGTAAGTCAAGTTTGATAAAGGTGTGCAATGAATGAAAGGTTCTATATCAGTAAATCCAGTTTGATACAGGTATGCAATGAATACAAGATTCTATATGAGTAAGTCCAGTTTGATACAGGTGGGTAATTAATAAAAGGTTCTATATTAGTAAATCCAGTTTGATACAGGTATGTAATGAATAAAAGTTTCTCTATTAGTAAGTCAAATTTATACAGGTGTGCAATGAATAAAAGGTTCTATATTAGTAAGTCCAGTTTGATACAGGTGTGTAATTAATAAAAGGTTCGATATTAGTAAGTCCAGTTCGATGCAGTTGTGTAATGAATGAAACGTTCTATATTAGTAGTTCCAGTTTGATACAGGTGTGTAATTAATGAAAGGTTTTATATTAGTAAATCCTGTTTGATACAGGTATGTAATGAATAAAAGTTTCTCTATTAGTAAGTGAAGTTTGATAAAGGTGTGCAATGAATAAAAGGTTCTATATTAGTAGTTCCAGTTTGATACAGGTGTGTAATGAATAAAAGGTTCTATATTAGTAAGTCCAGTTCGATGCAGTTGTGTAATAAATGAAACGTTTTTTTTTGTAGTTCCAGTTTGATACAGGTGTGTAATTAATGAAAGGTTTTATATTAGTAAATCCAGTTTGATATAGGTATGTAATGAATAAAAGTTTCTCTATTAGTAAATCCAGTTTGATATAGGTATGTAATGAATAAAAGTTTCTCTATTAGTAAATCCAGTTTGATACAGGTATGCAATGAATACAAGATTCTATATGAGTAAGTCCAGTTTGATACATGTGTGTAATTAATAAAAGGTTCTATATTAGTAAATCCAGTTTGATACAGGTATGTAATGAATAAAAGTTTCTCTATTAGTAAGTCAAGTTTGATACAGGTGTGCAATGAATAAAAGGTTCTATATTAGTAAGTCCAATTTGATACAGGTGTGTAATTAATAAAAGGTTCGATATTAGTAAGTCCAGTTCGATGCAGTTGTGTAATGAATGAAAAATTCTATATTAGTAGTTCCAGTTTGATACAGGTATGTAATTAATGAAAGGTTTTATATTAGTAAATCCAGTTTGATACAGGTATGTAATGAATAAAAGTTTCTCTATGAGTAAGTCAAGTTTGATAAAGGTGTGCAATGAATGAAAGGTTCTATATTAGTAAATCCAGTTTGATACAGGTGTGTAATGAATAAAAGGTTCTATATTAGTAAGTCCAGTTTGATACAGGTGTGCAATGAATAAAAGGTTCTATATTAGTAAATCCAGTTTGATACAGGTATGCAATGAATACAAGATTCTATATGAGTAAGTCCAGTTTGATACAGGTGGGTAATTAATAAAAGGTTCTATATTAGTAAATCCAGTTTGATACAGTTATGTAATGAATGAAAGGTTTTATATTAGTAAATCCAGTTTGATACAGGTGTGTAATGAATAAAAGTTTCTCTATTAGTAAGTCCAGTTTGATACAGGTGGGTAATTAATAAAAGGTTCTATATTAGTAAATCCAGTTTGATACAGGTATGTAATGAATAAAATTTCTCTATTAGTAAGTCAAATTTGATACAGGTGTGCAATGAATAAAAGGTTCTATATTAGTAGTTCCAGTTTGATACAGGTGTGTAATGAATAAAAGGTTCTATATTAGTAAGTCCAGTTTGATACAGGTGTGTAATTAATAAAATGTTCGATATTAGT
Source organism: Tachypleus tridentatus (assembly GCF_004210375.1). NCBI lineage: Eukaryota > Metazoa > Arthropoda > Merostomata > Xiphosura > Limulidae > Tachypleus > Tachypleus tridentatus. The sequence goes on along the minus strand of NC_134829.1, from coordinate 8,532,416 downwards.
AAGTCCAGTTCGATGCAGTTGTGTAATGAATGAAACGTTCTATATTAGTAGTTCCAGTTCGATACAGTTGTGTAATGAATGAAACGTTCTATATTAGTAGTTCCAGTTTGATACAGGTGTGTAATTAATGAAAGGTTTTATATTAGTAAATCCAGTTTGATATAGGTATGTAATGAATAAAAGTTTCTCTATTAGTAAGTCCAGTTTGATACAGGTGTGCAATGAATAAAAGGTTCTATATTAGTAAATCCAGTTTGATACAGGTATGCAATGAATACAAGATTCTATATGAGTAAGTCCAGTTTGATACAGGTGTGTAATGAATGAAAGGTTCTATATTAGTAAATCCAGTTTGATACAGGTGTGTAATGAATAAAAGTTTCTCTATTAGTAAGTCCAGTTTGATACAGGTGTGCAATAAATAAAAGGTTCTATATTAGTAGTTCCAGTTCGATACAGTTGTGTAATGAATGAAAGGTTCTATATTAGTAAGTCCAGTTCGATGCAGTTGTGTAATGAATGAAACGTTCTATATTAGTAGTTCCAGTTTGATACAGGTGTGTAAGTAATGAAAGGTTTTATATTAGTAAATCCAGTTTGATACAGGTATGTAATGAATAAAAGTTTCTCTATTAGTAAGTCAAATTTGATACAGGTGTGCAATGAATATAAGGTTCTATATTAGTAAGTCCAGTTTGATACAGGTGTGTGATTAATAAAAGGTTCGATATTAGTAAGTCCAGTTAGATGCAGTTGTGTAATGAATGAAACGTTCTATATTACTAAATCCAGTTTGATACAGGTATGCAATGAATAAAAGGTTCTATATTAGTAAGTCCAGTTTGATACAGGTGTGTAATTAATAAAAGGTTCGATATTAGTAAGTCCAGTTTGATACAGGTATGTAATGAATAAAAGTTTCTCTATTAGTAAGTCAAGTTTGATAAAGGTGTTCAATGAATAAAAGGTTCTATATTAGTAAATCCAGTTTGATACAGGTGTGTAATGAATAAAAGTTTCTCTATTAGTAAGTCCAGTTTGATACAGGTGTGCAATAAATAAAAGGTTCTATATTAGTATTTCCAGTTCGATACAGTTGTGTAATGAATGAAACGTTCTATATTAGTAGTTCCAGTTTGATACAGGTGTGTAATTAATGAAAGGTTTTATATTAGTAAATCCAGTTTGATATAGGTATGTAATGAATAAAAGTTTCTCTATTAGTAAGTCCAGTTTGATACAGGTGTGCAATGAATAAAAGGTTCTATATTAGTAAATCCAGTTTGATACAGGTATGCAATGAATACAAGATTCTATATGAGTAAGTCCAGTTTGATACAGGTGTGTAATTAATTAAAGGTTTTATATTAGTAAATCCAGTTTGATACAGATATGTAATGAATAAAAGTTTCTTTATTAGTAAGTCAAGTTTGATAAAGGTGTGCAAAAAGAATAAGATCCAGGTTCTATATTAGTAGATCCAGTTTGATACAGGTATGTAATTAATGAAAGGTTTGAAGGGTATATTAGTAAGTCCAGTTTGATACAGGTGTGTAATGAATGAAAGTTTCTATATTAGTAGTTCCAGTTTGATACAGTTGTGTAATGAATGAAAGGTTCTATATTAGTAAGTTTAGTTCGATACAGTTGTGTAATGAATGAAAGGTTCTATATTAGTAAATCCAGTTTGATACAGGTACGCAATGAATACAAGTTTCTCTATTAGTAAATCCAGTTTGATACAGGTATACAATGAATACAAGATTCTATATGAGTAAGTCCAGTTTGATACATGTGTGTAATTAATAAAAGGTTCTATATTAGTAAATCCTGTTTGATACAGGTATGTATTGAATAAAAGTTTCTCTATTAGTAAGTCAAGTTTGATACAGGTGTGCAATGAATAAAAGGTTCTATATTAGTAAGTCCAGTTTGATACAGGTGTGTAATTAATAAAAGGTTCGATATTAGTAAGTCCAGTTCGATGCAGTTGTGTAATGAATTAAAAGTTCTATATTAGTAGTTCCAGTTTGATACAGGTATGTAATTAATGAAAGGTTTTATATTAGTAAATCCAGTTTGATACAGGTATGTAATGAATAAAAGTTTCTCTATTAGTAAGTCAAGTTTGATAAAGGTGTGCAATGAATAAAAGGTTCTATATTAGTAGTTCCAGTTTGATACAGGTATGTAATTAATGAAAGGTTTTATATTAGTAAATCCAGTTTGATACAGTTGTGTAATGAATGAAAGTTTCTATATTAGTAAATCCAGTTTAATACAGGTATGTAATGAATAAAAGTTTCTCTATTAGTAAGTCAAGTTTGATACAGGTGTGCAATGAATAAAAGGTTCTATATTAGTAAGTCCAGTTTGATACAGGTGCGTAATTAATGAAAGGTTTTATATTAGTAAATCCAGTTTGATATAGGTATGTAATGAATAAAAGTTTCTCTATTAGTAAATCCAGTTTGATACAGGTATACAATGAATACAAGATTCTATATGAGTAAGTCCAGTTTGATACATGTGTGTAATTAATAAAAGGTTCTATATTAGTAAATCCAGTTTGATACAGGTATGTAATTAATGAAAGGTTTTATATTAGTAAATCCAGTTTGATACAGGTGTGTAATGAATGAAACGTTCTATATTAGTAGTTCCTGTTCGATACAGTTGTGTAATGAATGAAGGGTTCTATATTAGTAAGTCCAGTTTGATACAGTTGTGTAATGAATGAAAGTTTCTATATTAGTTGTTCCAGTTTGATACAGTTGTGTAATGAATGAAAGATTCTATATTAGTAAGTTTAGTTCGATACAGTTGTGTAATGAATGAAAGGTTCTATATTAGTAAGTCTAGTTCGATACAGTTGTGTAATGAACGAAAGCTTCTATATTAGTAAATCCAGTTTGATACAGGTACGCAATGAATACAAGTTTCTCTATTAGTAAATCCAGTTTGATACAGGTATACAATGAATACAAGATTCTATATGAGTAAGTCCAGTTTGATACATGTGTGTAATTAATAAAAGGTTCTATATTAGTAAATCCTGTTTGATACAGGTATGTAATGAATAAAAGTTTCTCTATTAGTAAGTCAAGTTTGATACAGGTGTGCAATGAATAAAAGGTTCTATATTAGTAAGTCCAGTTTGATACAGGTGTGTAATTAATAAAAGGTTCGATATTAGTAAGTCCAGTTCGATGCAGTTGTGTAATGAATTAAAAGTTCTATATTAGTAGTTCCAGTTTGATACAGGTATGTAATTAATGAAAGGTTTTATATTAGTAAATCCAGTTTGATACAGGTGTGCAATGAATAAAAGGTTCTATATTAGTAAGTCCAGTTTGATACAGGTGTGTAATTAATAAAAGGTTCGATATTAGTAAGTCCAGTTCGATGCAGTTGTGTAATGAATTAAAAGTTCTATATTAGTAGTTCCAGTTTGATACAGGTATGTAATTAATGAAAGGTTTTATATTAGTAAATCCAGTTTGATACAGGTATGTAATGAATAAAAGTTTCTCTATTAGTAAGTCAAGTTTGATAAAGGTGTGCAATGAATAAAAGGTTCTATATTAGTAGTTCCAGTTTGATACAGGTATGTAATTAATGAAAGGTTTTATATTAGTAAATCCAGTTTGATACAGGTGTGTAATGAATAAAAGGTTCTATATTAGTAAGTCCAGTTCGATACAGTTGTGTAATGAATGAAAGGTTCTATATTAGTAAATCCAGTTTGATACAGGTGTGTAATGAATAAAAGTTTCTCTATTAGTAAGTCCAGTTTGATACAGGTGTGCAATGAATAAAAGGTTCTATATTAGTAAATCCAGTTCGATGCAGTTGTGTAATAAATGAAACGTTCTTTATTAGTAGTTCCAGTTTGATACAGGTGTGTAATTAATGAAAGGTTTTATATTAGTAAATCCAGTTTGATATAGGTATGTAATGAATAAAAGTTTCTCTATTAGTAAGTCAAATTTGATACAGGTGTGCAATGAATAAAAGGTTCTATATTAGTAAGTCCAGTTTGATACAGGTGTGTAATTAATAAAAGGTTCTATATTAGTAAATCCAGTTTGATACAGGTATGTAATGAATAAAAGTTTCTCTATTAGTAAGTCAAATTTGATACAGGTGTGCAATGAATAAAAGGTTCTATATTAGTAAGTCCAGTTTGATACAGGTGTGTAATTAATAAAAGGTTCGATATTAGTAAGTCCAGTTCGATGCAGTTGTGTAATGAATGAAACGTTCTATATTAGTAGTTCCAGTTTGATACAGGTGTGTAATTAATGAAAGGTTTTATATTAGTAAATCCTGTTTGATACAGGTATGTAATGAATAAAAGTTTCTCTATTAGTAAGTGAAGTTTGATAAAGGTGTGCAATGAATAAAAGGTTCTATATTAGTAGTTCCAGTTTGATACAGGTATGTAATTAATGAAAAGTTTTATATTAGTAAATCCAGTTTGATACAGGTGTGTAATGAATAAAAGGTTCTATATTAGTAAGTCCAGTTCGATACAGTTGTGTAATGAATGAAAGGTTCTATATTAGTAAATCCAGTTTGATACAGGTGTGTAATGAATAAAAGTTTCTCTATTAGTAAGTCCAGTTTGATACAGGTGTGCAATAAATAAAAGGTTCTATATTAGTATTTCCAGTTCGATACAGTTGTGTAATGAATGAAACGTTCTATATTAGTAGTTCCAGTTCGATACAGTTGTGTAATGAATGAAACGTTCTATATTAGTAGTTCCAGTTCGATACAGTTGTGTAATGAATGAAAGTTTCTATATTAGTTGTTCCAGTTCGATACAGTTGTGTAATGAATGAAAGGTTGTATATTAGTAGTTCCAGTTCGATACAGTTGTGTAATGAATGAAAGGTTCTATATTAGTAAGTCCAGTTCGATACAGTTGTGTAATGAATGAAAGGTTCTATATTAGTAAGTCTAGTTCGATACAGTTGTGTAATGAATGAAAGGTTCTATATTAGTAAGTCTAGTTCGATATAGTTGTCAAATGAATGAAAATTTCTCTCTTAGTACGCCAATGTGATACAACTGTTTCGTGAATGAAGGATTCGGTAAGATTTTGTTACTGATGAAATGTAATTATTTTCTATGTGTCTCATGTCAATGAATATTTGAAATAAATTTCATCATTTCTCGAATCTTGTGAAATGCAATTCATGCAATGTAAGTACATTTTAAAATTATTTCTCATCCTAATATCTGTGGAAGAATGGCGCTATGGTAAAACAAATTGTAGCTACTATTAAGACTTACCAGCTGTGGGACCCAACAAACTACAAAGAAGACGCAGAGGATTACCATAAATTTAGCAAATGAAATCTCTTCTGGGGTAGTATGGTTGTATGAAAGTTCTCTGCTATCTTTTCGTATAGTCGTCCTTCCTATTCGGGCCATGCATTTCTTTCCCATTCTACAGAGGACCCGTACTACGGCAAGGTTGCAGTACACGATTACAAGGCAGAGGACGAGCCCGAATACAAACATGAGATAAGCATACACTTTGTCCTTCGATTTAGTGGCGAAACGGTATCGAATACACATGAATCTCTTGTCTGCGGCGTTGCTGTCGTAGTAGACTCCGAAACCCAGAAACGGCAAACAGACAAGTAACAGAACGACGATCCACAACGAGAAAATAGCTTGTTTGATTCTGGTGTAGGTGACATGCTGAAAATGTAAAGCCACCACTATTTTAAGTGAACATAGGTTAAGCAATTGTTAACACTTTTGTTAAAGAACTAACACAACTAATGAACGTTTGTGATTTCGACGTACATAAACCAAAAGCCAATGCTATTTTTAAAGATATTTATATGTGTTCATATAATTTGTTACATGACGTAACTTGGTTTTAAATTCACACTCTATTGGGTTGAAAGAACTTGCAAACAACCTTAAACTGGGTTGTTGTTGTTATACTTAACATACGTAAAAATGTTTAAACTCCTAGGAAAGAGATTGTACAAGGCTAATAATTTCTATACACTAACAACATTTTAGTTAACTATTAAATGTTAGAAAGATAGACAATACTAAATGCTAGGAAAGCGATTACGTAGACACCTATTTAACGTTAGTAAGATAACCTGAATTCTTATAAACATAGGCAACTATTAAGTAATAGATAGATACATAATACAGTTACAACAGAAAGTGTTCGTACCCCTGCGTCGCGAGTAGTTTCTCCTCAAAACGTATCAAGAGTAGGGTAATGAAAGTAAAGTATATTATACATATACTAACACACATCTACATAAATTTGTATGTAAATTGAACGACAAATAAACTGTTTATAAACAAATAACCAAACATAGGACGGGCAGAAAGTGTTCGTACGTTTACTTTGATGGTCAGTTGTGTAGCCTTTTAGGTGAATTACTTGGCACAATCTCTCCTCATAGCCCTCCATGATCGTTTGACAGTACTCGACTGGTATTTTCCTCCATTCTTCTTCACAGAAGGCCTCCAACTCTTGCAAGTTTTTCGGATGACGCTGATGAACCCTGGTCTTCAACTCATGCCAAACATTTTCAATTGGGTTGAGATCGGGTGTCTAGTTCTGGAATGGTATTATGTAGTTCATTCGCCAAACTAAAAACTTTTACGGAAATATCAGTTTTTTAAGACGTTCTGAACTGTACGAACACTTTCTGCTCCTTCTATTTTTGGTTATTTGTTTATAAACAATTTACTTGTCGTTTAATTTAGAAAAAAAATTATGTAGATGTGTGATGTTATAATAATTATAATATATTATACTTCTATTAGCCTACTCATGATACGCTTTTAAATTATGAGCAAAAATACCACTTGGGACGCAGGTGTACGAACACTTTCTGTCGTAACTGTAAAAGATGTACATTTACTAAATTTTAGAGGCCTGGCATGGCCAAACGCGTAAGGCGTGCGACTCGTAATCCGACGGTCGCGGATTCGCGCCCGCGTCGCGCCAAACATGCTCGCCCTCCCAACCGTGGGGGCGTTATAATGTGACGGTCAATCCCACTATTCGTTGGTACAAGTGTAGCCCAAGAGTTGGCGGTGGGTGGTGATGGCTAGCTGCGATTGCGGCCCTATGTTCCTTGATGGAATCTAATGGTCATAACTAACTAACTACTAAAGTTTAGAGGCAAATAGTAATAAAAGATAGACTAATACTAACTTTGAGAAAAATAGAAATCTGTTTAATGTTAAAAAGATAACTAAATCTTACAAACGTAGACAACTATTAAATCATAGAAAGATACTCAATAAGTAAATCTTAGAAGCGTAGATAACTATCAAAACTTAGAAAGGCTACATAATTGCAAAATCGGAAAAAGATAGACAATTACTAAATCTTAGAAAAATAGTTATTTATAAAAAAATCTTAAAAAGGCTAAACAGCTACTAAATCTTACAAGAATAGACAACAAATATACCTTAGAAAAACAGACAACTGCTAAATGTTAGAAAGACAAGACAACTGCTAAAGCTTAGAAAGATTTATTGGTAACCTTTCCTATAGAAATGGCTGAGAGCGTTGAAACTGGGGAGTCATCAAGGCATAAGAGGTCATTGTTCTATTAGGTTCAAGGTATTGTTTGATATAAAAATCAGCAATAGTCAGTTTATTCAAAAATTTTCAAAAATAAATTTACAATATCATACAATATTTAAAACTTATATGTTCAACAAAACGGTTATTGTATAAAACTTTTATTAATTTGTGGCAATTTAATTTACACAAGTTTTACAAATGTGGACTTTCATTCATATATTTAATCACTATTATTACTGTAACAGTGCTTCTGTAGGTTATCAGTGTCTATATTTAATTATGTTAAAATCATTATTTTAACACCTCTTCTAAAATAATAGACTTACTGTATCCATCCATTTTCTATATAACCATTGATAATATCCAAATGTATACAAAACTTGTGAATGTATGAAATACATTTCTAAATTGTCTTTCAGACAATGTTCTGTAAGACACTTAATGTTTCACATATAACCAATAATCATCCTACAGCTTAATATAATAAACGAATTAATCACTGTATTCTCAAGACAGTTGGTATTAGCACTCTAATTAAAATAAAGTACTAATACCCATACCAGCAGTCTTGATAATATGTTTTTACTTTAAGTGGATTTCTCCTCATCACGAATGAATTACTGATTATTAACTTTCAGACTGTCTATCATGTAATACAGATACTAATTTTTACATGTCCCTTGATATCAGATAGGGGTTTCATTAGTCCATAAAACTAATGAACTCATGCCTAATATCAAACTAGAATATGCATATAGACAGTTATTGTGACAATACATGATCAGATATAAAGCTTTCTATAGGCTACAGCACCTTAAAAATGTTGATACCATCAACATACAGTTTATCAAGGGTGTATTAGTTCTTTGTTGACCAAAACTGTGTGGTTTGCACGGTATGTACTGTAATTAAAACTTAGTTCAAAGAAATATGAGTAAAGTGTGTTCACAGTCTGTAATCAAAATAAACTGTAAATCATGTTATTTTTGAAAACAATTCAGTGCTCCCAACGAACCGCAATTTAGTGGCAACTTTTGAAACTCTCACCTCGTCATATTTGATGATACTTCCTTTGCCCTCTTGAGCAACCAATCAGCGTGAGGCAGCATCTTTTGGGCGCGAAAGTTTTCGACTTATTACTTACAACTACTAAAATTTACCAAGATAGACATCTTGCAAATATTAAAAATATAATAAAACTACGAAATCTTAGAGAGATCGATAGCTTTCAAATCAAAGTTACACAACTAATAATTCTTATAAAGATAGACAACTGCTAAATCCTGAAAAGAGAAATAACTACTAAATCTTATAAAGGCTAGAAGGTTACTAAATAGTAGAAACATAGACTACTAAATGATAAAAAGGTTGATGACTGACAAATCTTAGGAAGCTTAGACAATTATTAAATATTAGAGACAAACAACTACTAAATATGAGAAAGGCTAACTAAAGTTTGATAATTAGGTAACTACAAAATTTTATAGATATACAAATATTAAATCTGAGACAAATACACAACTACTAAACCATATAAAACAAATAAATACTAGAGAGAAAGACATTTACTTGATCATAGAAGAAGAAACAATTACAAGTCTCAGAAAGTGAAACAACTACCAAATCTGATAAAACCAGACTAGGAGTAAAAGCTAGAAAAATTGGCAAAGACTAGATCTAAGAAAAATAAACACCTTCTAAGTCAGAGAAAAATACTTATGTTCTACATCTAAGACAGACAATTACGGAATATTAGAAAAGGAGACAACAAGTCTTAGAAGGACATACGACTACAAAACGTTAAAAACACGCTACAACACCAATAACTTTTAGACTGACAGACAACTACAAAAAGGTAACTATTAAATGTTACCAAGGGTAGACAATTACTAAATCTCAGCCTGGCAAGGCCAGGTGGTTAGGGCGCTCAACTCGCGATTTGGAGGTCTCGGGTTTCAATCCCCGTTCCACCAAACATGCTCGCTCAGTCCCACTATTCGTTGATGAAAAGAGTATTGCAAGCGAGTGTTGATGACTAGATGCCTTACTTCTAGTCTTTCACTGTTAAATTAGGGGCAGCTAATGCAGATTGCTTTCGTGTACCTTTACGCAAAATTAAAAACCAAAGAAATAAACAATTATACTAAATCTTAAATAAGATAGAAAGATAGTAAATTTCGAATTTATAGTCAATTACTGTATGTGACGAGTAAAAAAGACAGAAAAGTACTAAATTTCAAAAGAGATACACGAAATCTTAGAAAACTAATATCTTACAAAAATACAGATACTTAGTTTACACTAGAAAGATAGACGTGCATGAAATACAAACATGACAACTAAGAAAACTCAGAAAACTAAATATTTAGTAACACTAAGGAACTTGCAAATTACTAAAATTTAGAAAAAAATTGTTTACTGAAACCAAGAAATATAGAAAAATGCTAAACTTAGCAAACTAGTCATTTAGAAATACTTAAAAGGCTATATTGTTACTAAAAGATAGAAAACTAGTCAATTACTAAAACTTAAAATGCTAGACCATTAATAAACAAGAGAAAATTAGTCAAATACTAAATCGTAAAAGGCTATACTGCTAAAATTTGTCCTCTTGTTCGAACATATGGAGAAAGAAAGGAAAAATTTGTAGATGAATTTCAATAATCTCAAGAAATATATTTTGATGAATCTATAGTGCAGTACAATGGATACCACAACTTATGAGAGGAAAGCAGATCAGGTTCGTGTTCAAACTGCGGTGTTTGAATGAAGCAATGAAAGTCTCATTAAGTTTGAAATTATCAGGGTGCAACATAGTTAGGAAGTTGACATAATGGGAAAGGAACTTCTGTACTGGTCAGTTTATTTGATGATCGTCCTCCCAAAATTGCTAAAATGCCATTAATGCTGTATTTTAATAACGTATTTACTTGTCTGCCATTATTAACAGAGTTAAAACCAGAAGACATAGGATTAGAGTAACTTTGTGTGACAATAAAATCACTAATAATTACATCTACGAAATCAGTGCAACAGTTCTCACTGTTAAAAACTTGGTTTAATGGAGAGACAGCTCTGTGGTTTTGATCTTACACAATAAAAAACAGTAATCAACCTTTGAAAAAATGAAACTTTATTTAAACCAACCAGTACCTGCTATCCAAGATTATGGGAGAAACAGATCTGGTGGACCAAAGCATATTTAAAGAAGATGGGATTCCAATTGAAATGGTGGGGGAACTCTTTTCGTGGATGTTTGAGGCTGTAATTTGTATCTTTTGACTAATTCATTGTTAGACAGATATCTAGCAATGTTAATCTACTTTACTTTCCTGCTCACGCTAGTACAGCGGTATGTTTCCGAATTTACAATGTTAAAATCAGCGGTTCGATTCCCCTCGGTGGGCTCAGCAGATAGCCCGACGTGGCTTTGCTATAAGAAAACACTGTTAAACACACTTTCCTTTCCAAGGTACATTGCGCAATCTTTACTTCAACAAGTGTTCTAGAACCGGGCCACCAAAATCCTTTATTTTTTTTGCTAGAAGATGCACTAATAGTTAATGTAGCAGAAAATCAATATGGAAGTGTGAGAAATGTAACGTTCAATTGTGAATTGAGTATTTCAATGAATATAATATACAATGCAAATGAGTAAACTTTTGGTAAAAAAAAAAGAACATTTCATTTTCTAATAATTGTCTAAAACAAATGTTTTGTTTGGAATGTTATTTTTTTATATCCAATAAAGTTTTGGCTATACACGAAATGTTTTGCATGTCCACAACTTAGTTCTTCATATGCCGAGTGTTCTCGGAATAGGACAATTTTTTTTTAATTTCGCGCAAAGTTACTCGAGGGCTATCTGCGCTAGCCGTTCCTAATTTAGCAGTGTAAGACTAGAGAGAAGGCAGCTTGTCATCACCACCCACCGCCAACCCTTGGGCTACTCTTTTACCAACGAATAGTGGAATTGACCGTCACATTTTAACGTACCCACGGCTGGGAGGGCGAACATGTTGGGCGCGACCGAGATTGGAACCCGCGACCCTCGGATTAGGAGTCGAACGCCTTAACACGCTTGGCCATGCCTGGTCCCGGAATAGGATAAGGTCTACAACATCAATATAGAACTTCAAAATGAAAGTACATATTCGAACCTAAGAAGAGTCAAAGTACAACATTCTAGCGTTATATCTAAAACATTAATACGAGTAAATTGAGCACTAATGGGATAACATAACCTTCACCATACAGTTCAGGCAACCTAATTTTAACTTAAATGAATTATTGTAACATACATTTTCAGAACAAACGGGACAAATGGTAATCACACAAAGTCTACCACCCAACATTCTGCGTTCGTGTCTTATTACCGCAGAAATACGACACGTGCTAGAAGGAAGTGTCAATCAAATCTTGCCAAATATGAATAGTTGAACTGTTGGTTTTGGGTGCTTTAACAAACTGTATTCCTTTTGTTCTATTTTATCAAAATTAAGAACATTTATTTTTGGAATTTTGCACAAAGCTACTCGAGGGCTATCTGTGCTAGCCGTCCCTAATTTAGCAGTGTAAGACTAAAGGGAAGGCAGCTAGTCATCACCACCCACCGCCAACTCTTAAGCTACTCTTTTACCAAGGAATAGTGGGATTGACCGTCACATTATAACGCCCCCACGACTGGGAGGGCGAGCATTTTTTGCGCGACGCGGGCACGAACCCGCGACCCTCGAATTACGAGTCGCACGCCTTACGCGCTAGTCCATGCCAGGCCCTAGAACATTTATACAGGTAGTATTTGTTCAACTTTGAAAGTTGTGAAGCAAAAATTTGAGGACTCCTATTATAATGTACGAGGGCTGTTCAAAAAATACGCGGACTGTTTGAATTGCGCGACTCCAGTGTCGCTAGGTTTGCACAGATCAGCTAATTACGACGCCATTTCCCGATTGCAGATATCTTCATTTGTGTATTAGCTACGCGGTTTTAAGTGAAGTGCGATTTTTTCGTTTGGCGGATTTCAAAATGAATGACCTGAAGGAGCAACGACTTGCTGTGAAATTTTGTGTTAAACTTGGAAAATCTGCGACTGAAATTTTTGCTATGCTTAACACGGCTTACGGTGATGTTGCTATGAAGCGTACGGCATGTTTCAAGTGGCATGAACGTTTTCAGGATGGTCGACAGTCCATTGAAGATGATGAGTGTCCTGGACGTCCTTCCACGTCAACTGACTACCCACACGTCGACAAAATCAACACTCTGGTGCGGGCAAGTCGACGTCTGACTGTCAGGAAGCTTGCTGAAGAGTGTGGAATATCAGTTGGATCTTGTTACGAGATTTTGACCGAAAAATTGAAGATGCACCGCGTTGCTGCGAAATTCAGCCCTCAGAACTCGTGAGTTTTTGGCCAAACACTCGATCACTGTTCTTCCCCACCCCCCTACTCACCTGACCTTGCTCTTTGCGATTTTTTCTTGTTCCCCAAACTCAAAAGACCTTTGAAAGGAAGAAGATTTGAGACGATTCCCGAGATTAAGGCAAATGCGACGAAGGAGCTGGAGGACATTAAAAAAGAAGCGTTCCAGGACTGTTTCAACAAGTGGAAACACCGTTGGGATAAATAAGTGTGTGCGTTGGGGAGGAGAGTACTTTGAAGGGGTCCCAGACCTGTAACTTCTAAATAAAGTACATTTTGTTTTATGACGTCAGTCCGCGTATTTTTTGAACAGACCTCGTATAAAAACGATAATGTATTCCATAAGCTTAAAATTTGTCATTTTTAGGCTTAATGGTTTTTTGTTTCGCCAACTTTCGGCGTTTAAACTGTAATTTTTAATATTTTATATTATTATTACTTTCACCTATTATTTCTACACCTAATAATTTGGTGCTTGGGCAATATTTAATTATTCTAATGATTTCTGTTAAAAGTTGTTTTTATCAAAACGTACCAACAATATTAAAACGGTACGAGCTTCGTTAGAAGACACACACAGGGTAGAAGTAAGTTTAGTGAAACGAGAAGGACTGATGCGAGTGCGCAATACATAAAATTGAATAAGCTTAGCAGTAACTCTTACATAGTGTCAGATTTATTAGATCATTAGGACTTTCTAAGTTATTACCGTACATAATCAGATACGTTGCCAAGATGGCTGGTTTCCAGATATTTCTCTGTGGTGTGTTATTTCTGGAGCATTGTCAGCAAAATACTAATTGCGAACACTTCACCGTTTTTGATATGACACCAGAATTATTTGCAATAAGTCCTCGGGCTACGTGTTTATTAGTTAACGTTGGTCGTGCAACAAGAGAGAGATTGTAAGCTGTTACAATACTAGAAATATGTTAAATTTATAGATTATAATACTGAACAAAGAGTACTCAAAGTATGTAAACATTATAGGTTACAAAAACTGACTACATTGTAGTGAAAAATAACTAATTGTAAGGGCTATAACATTATCTAAACTTTACTAATAATATCATAACTGTGCAAACTAGAATACTGACTAGACATTACGAAAAAGATATGAACTCTGATGGTTAGAATAATGAATAAAATGACTCGAAATTATACTAATTGTAAGGAGTATCAATACTAAATTAATAACACTGAAAATAAGATAACTGTGCGGGTTACAGTAGTGATCAAACTATACTGAAAAGTTACTGACTGTACGAGATAGAGTCCTAATAAATTGAACTGAAAATATACTAAATAGGTAGTCGTTAAATATATTAACTTTAAGGATTACAATTCGAAATAAACAATGAAAAGATGTTTATCTTATTAGGTATAGATTTTAATAATTATAAAACAAAATTTCTACAGTGTTATACTATACTTATTAATGGTTACAATAATAACATTAAACTGTGCAGAAATGTATTAAATGTTACAATAATTACAATACTAAGTAATACTGAAAGTCAGCTGTTAAAATAGTCATACTATTAAATACTAATAAACAATTAAGATATTTTAGTATTGTTTAGTATTATAAAAATTTACTTTTACAATAGCTACGATACTAAAATCTACAGAACAATATTAAAAGTTACAATAGTTACAATACTAAACATTATATGGTCCGGCATGGCCAAGTGTGTTAAAGCGTGCGACTCGTAATCTGAGGGTCGCGGATTCGCATCCCCCTAGCCAAACATGCTCGCCCTTTAAGCCGTGGGGGCGTTATAATGTGACGGTCAATCCTGCTATTCGTTGGTAAAAGAGTAGCTCAAGAGTTGGCGGTGGGTGGTGATGACTAGCTACCTTCCCTCTAGTCTTACACTGCTAAATTAGGAATGGCTAGCGCAGATAGTCCTCGAGTAGCTTTGCGCGAAATTAAAAAAAAACAACTAAACATTATATAAATATATTAGACATTATAACAGTTAATTTGATAAAAACAATACTAAACAGTACTGAATATCAACTGTAACAATACTAAACAGTACTGAATGGTATCAACTGTTACATGGCCAAGCGTGTTAAGGCGTGCGACTCGTAATCTGAGGGTCGCGGGTTCGCATCTTGGTCGCACCAAATATGCTCGCCCTTTCAGCCGTGGAGGCTTATAATGTGACGGTCAATCCCACTATTCGTTAGTAAAAGAGTAGCCCAAGAGTTGGCGGTGGGTGGTGATGACTAGCTGCCTTCCCTCTAGTCTTATACTGCAAAATTAGGGACGGATAGCGCAGATATCCCTCGAGTAGCTTTGTGGGAAATTCAAAAACAAACTAAACAGTACTGAAAGGTATCAACTGTTACAATACTAAACAATACTGATGATATTAACTGCTAGAATAGTTACAATACTAAACAATACTGATGATATTAACTGCTAGAATAGTTACAATACTAAATAATACTGATGATATTAACTGCTAAAATAGTTACAATACTAAATAATACTGATGATATTAACTGCTAGAATAGTTACAATATTAAACAGTATTGAAGATATTAACTTTTGCAGCTGTAATTTGTACTGATAAATATAGACTGTTACAATACTAAATTGTAACGAAAGGTATCAAGGGGTACAATAGCTATAATACTAAACTGTACTGAAAGCTATTGCTTGTTATAATAGTTATAATATTAACAAGTACTGAAGGTCATTAAGTGTTACAATACTAAAACTGTACTAAGAGATATTATTTGTTAGAGTTACAGTAGTGAAAACATCAATTTTTATAGACTACAATATCGATTAACTAGTATTCAATGGATGTGAAATCTGTGACAAAAATATTACAGTATATTTCTTGTATGTGCAGCGCATCCATATTACCTTCAAGTAACGATACATACGATACTATTCTTGTTCAAGTTAAGGTAGAAGAAAATTTTTGTTTGGGGTTTTTCTTCTGAGCAGTACTAAGCACTGTTTGGATTGGGTAGATCTTATCTATTTGCTTGTGTACAGGAATGTATATCGTTTATTGTTTTCGATTTATTAATTATTACATATTTTCTTGTATAGAAGACTGTATATTGTTTATTGTTTTGGGCTGGTCAGTTCTTACATATTTTCTTGCATACAAGAATGTATATGGTTCATTGTTTAGGATTTGTCAAGTATTACATACTTTCTTGGGTAAAAGATTGTACATGGTTTATTGTTTTGGGCTGGTCAGTTCTTACCTATTTTCTTCTATATGGGAATGTATGGGAAAGAATTATTAGTGTTGATGCTACTTGTTTTAAATTAAAACGTTATTAGCATTGTTGCTACTTATATTAAAGTTGAAGTATTATTAATGTTGATGCTACTAGTTTTAAACTGAAGCATTAATAGTATTGTTGGTATTTTTTAATTGTGAAGTATTTGCAGTGTTGATGGCACCTGAGAAAAATTAGCAACAATACTATTAATACTCCAAGATGAAGTATTTGTAATGATGACGTTACTTGTTTTAAACTTAAAGTTTTATTATTTCTACTTAAATTTGTTTTAAAGTATTAATATTATTAAATTTATCTTTTATTTGTAAAGCATCAGCTATGTTTATGTTAATAATATCTGAATGTAAATTGTATATTTTGATAAATCTTTTCGAACTTTACTCTATTTTTGAACCTAAAAGATTATTAGTTTTGGCTGTTCGTTATATTATGTACCCACGATGTCATAAACAACTGGTATTTGTCTAAGTGACAATAATATAGCTATAAATAGAATTGAAGGTTACTGTTGACAGCTTTGTAAGAAACAGACTAATACAGCCAATACATACGTCTGTGTTTGTGTGATGATGATGAAAACAGTGGTAAAGAAAAGGATTGTCATTTTAAAACTATTAATAAATATTAGTATGCTCTACTTGAATTGTCAAAATAATATAAATATGCCATTTACTTCAGCAAAGAATTGTAAGGTTTAGTTGAAATTACATGGACAGTTGCTGCATTTAAAATCATAATATACAATTTATCATTACAGTGCAGTAAGACTAACATGCAAACTTTTGTGTTTAGTGAATATTATCATAGTAGTAGTATTTATAGTAGGAGCAATGTGTTAATGGTTTGTGTACTTGTCTTCTTGACCCTTTACCTCGTGAACCTAAAACTACTTTCTTGACCCATTACCATGAGAAACTAAAACTGTTTTCGTGACCAATTATCATGAAAAATTAAAAACTGTTATCATGATCCATTATCACGAGAAACTAAATATGTTGTCGCGACTCATTATCATGAGATAATAAAAAATATAATACCCATTAATATAAGAAACGAAAACTGTTAATATCACTCATAACCATGAGGGTAGACAATCAGCATAAACTTTGTTAACGTGAATCGACACCCATTACGAAGTCTTTATGGTTCTTCCATCCAAACAGATTCTAATTAAATAACTTTAGGCATGAAATACTGTAAGAAAATAATCATACCAAAACCAATAATTTAATCTGTAATGTCTCACACCACCTGTCATAACCTTTCACAAAACCATTTTGTGTCTTTATTTTGGAAATAAACTTCGAACATTATATCTTGTTCTTTTCTTTAAAAACACTCTAACCGTTTAATCTTTCTGCATGTGTTGATCATAACTTACAACTTCATAGTCACTGTTATATATATGTAAAAGACAAGTAAAAATGGCGATCTTCCGGAACGAAGCAGACCTGTTGACATCCGCCGGACACAGTCTGGAATAAGTGAATACTCTGGAGTAGTCTCTATGTTGAAACCTCAAGTAAACACGAGTCGTTTTTGTTGACAAGGGAACAACTCTGGTGTCAGAAATAAATACTGTAACAAGTGTAGTTGTTATACTCACGGTCGTAGCGAACAAACATCAACCCTTATAATAGTTCTTAACTTATACGGCTGCCTTTACTAACTAATATTTTTATCCATACTACATAGAAATTACTAACAAGCTTTAATCTTATGTTTCTTCTCCTCAAAACAATTAGGTTGTCTTCAATAGGACCAAACACTGATATTTTGTCCCCAGCGGTAAGTCTACTGATTTATAATGCCAAAATTAGTGGTTTGATTCCACTCGGTGGACTCAGCAGATAGCCCGATGTGGCTTTGCTATAAGAAAACACCAACTTACCTACCCGCCGACCCACTGATATTTTCATCAGGAATACCCAGACTAAAATATTTCTAAACATCTCCGAAAATGCGGTCTTTTGAGAAACTCCTCTCAACACGTTAGCAGATTTGTAGCCGAAAAACTCGATATAAACTAGTTATTAGTCAGTATCTAGCACCTAATTAAAACTAGTCGTAAGTGACAATATAAACTACAATGAAGTAAAACAACTTTAGCAAGTGGTTAACATGTCAAATGAAGCTATTATCACAGATAGAATGAATATCAGTTATAAATACTATAATAATGGGTTAGATAAGGAACAAAAGAACTGAAATAATAACCAAGGATATAAGACATAATTCCTGTAACTAGTAGCTTCGATAAATAAAGTAAAGGGTGGTTGGATATGATAAAAATAGCGTAAAAAGCACGTTCGATATTAGATAAAATTAAAGTGATTAGTATATTAGCCAAAAATATGGTGTAAATTAACTTAATATCACACAAAAATAATAAGTAGCAAGGATATCAGAATAAATGATTAACAAGTAAGTGGAATATCAGATGTAAATACTGTAAAATAGTATCCTGGATATCAGAAGAATAGTTTAACAAGTAACTAAGATATATCAGATGTAAATACTTTAAAATAGTATCCTGGATATCAGAAGAATAGTTCAACAAGTAACTAAGATATATCAGATGTAAATACTGTAAAATAGTATCCTGGATATCAGAAGAAAAGATTAACAAGTAATTGGGATATCAAGCTTGAATGTCAAGCATAAATAACATAACACATTCTTTGGATAGAGACATAGAATACTGAATCATATAGCTCGAATATCAAATAAAATACAATAATTAATACATTGGTTAACTAACGTTAAAATGCAAAAGATAACTTGGATATTACATGTAAATAGTGTAAGATATGACTCGGATGTAAGTAACAATTTTACAATTATGCTTAATACATCATACAAATAACAATTCGATAGGATATCACACATCTTTCTATGATAAAACAAGTTTAACTAGTACAAAAGACAAAATAAAGTGACAACTCGATTAAATACCACACAAAAATAGTTTGACAACTAAATTTCATACAATTAAAAAGATTAAAAATAGCTTTCATATTAGAAACAGTTGTGTGACAAATAGCTTTCATATTATTAAAATAAATTAAAAATAACTCATATAGTAGAAACAACTGTGTAACAAGTAGCTTTGATACTATTAAAACATTAAAAATGCCTTAGATATTAAAAAACTGTGTAACAAGTAGCTTTGATATTATTAAAATATATTAAAAATACCTTAGATATTTGAAATATCTTTGGGACAAGTAGCTACTTGTTACATCTTATTAAAATATATTAAGAATACCTTATGTATTAGAAATAATTGTGTGACAAGAAGCTTTGATATTGTTGAAATAGATCAGTAATACCATATGTACTAGAAGCATCTGAATGACAAGTAGCTTTGATATCATTAAATTATATAACAGTACCTTAGATATCAGAAACAACAGTGTGACAAGAAGTCTGATATTATTAAAATAGATTAAAATACCTTAGGTATAAGAAAAACAATATAACAAGTAGCTAGGATATTATTAAAATACATTAAAATATCTAAGATATCAGAAACGAATGTGTGATATATTAAAAAACATTACATACCAAAAACAACTGTGTAACAAGTAGCTTTGATATCATTAAATTAGATAACAATACCTCAGATATTAGAAACAACTGTATGACAAGTAGTTTTGATATAATTAAAATAGATAAAAAACACATTAGATATTAGAAATGAAAGTGTGACAAGTAGCTTTTATACCATTAAATTATCATTTGTTATCATTAGCTTAGATAACAATACCTTAGATTTAAGAAACAACTATGTGACGAGTAGTTTGATGTTATTAAAATAGATTAAAAATACCTTAGATATTTAGAACAAATGTGTGACAAGCAGCTTGAATATCATTAAAATAGATTAAAAACACCTAAGATATTAGAAAGAAATGTGTGAAAAGTAGTTTTTGAATTAATAAAAGAGATTAAAAATACCTTAGATACTAGAAACAAGTGTGTGACAAGTAGATTTTATATTATTAAAATATATTAAAAATACCTTAAATATTAGAAACCACTGTGTAACAAGTAGCTTAGATATTATTAAAATGGATAAAAATACCACAGATGTAAAAAGAAATCTGTGACAAGCAGATTCAATATTATTAAAATAGATTAAAAATGCCATAGATATCAGAAACAACACTGTTACAAGTAGCTTGGGTACTATTGAAATAGATAAAAATAGTTTTGATACTTGAGACAACTGTGTGACAAGTAGCTTTGATATTATTAAAATACATTAACAGTAGTTAAGATATGTTACAAGTAAATTTGATATTAATAAAATAGATTAAAATATCTAAGATATTAGAAACAACTGTGTGAAAAATAGCTTTGATATTATTAAAATAGATTAACAATACCTTAGATATTTGAAACAACTATGTTACAAGTAGCTTTGATATAATAACAATATATCAAACAAAACCTCAGATATTAGAACAAACTATGTAGCAAATTCCTTTGATCTTATTAAAACAAATTAAAAATAAGTTAGATACTTGAAACATCTTTGTAACAAGAAATTTTGATATTATTAAAATCGATTAAAATACCTTAGATATTAGAGAAAAGTGAATTACAAACAGCTATGATATTATTAAAATAGATAAAAATAACACATAAAAAACAAATTTTGACAAGCAGCTTGGATATTCTTAAAGTGGATAAAAATACCCCAGACATAAAAGACAAATCTGTGACAAGTAGCTTAGATATTATTAAAATAGATTTAAAACGCCATAAATATTAAAAAAAGCATAAAAAGTAGCTTGGATACTATTTAAATAGATTAAAAATACCTTAGATATTAGAAACAACTGGGTGATAAGTAGCTTGGGTACTATTAAGATAGATTAAAAATATTTTACATATTTGAGACAACTGTGTGACATTAAGCTTTGATATTATTAAAATACATTAAACATACCTTAGATATTACAAAGTAGAGTTTATATTATTCAAATTGATTAAAAATACCTTAGATATTAGGAAACGTGTGATAGAAGCAACTTGGATAAAATAAAAATATATCAAAAATACCTCAGATATTAGAAACAACTGTGTAGCAAATAGCTTTGATATTATTAAAATAGATAAAAATACCCTAGTTATAAAAACAACTGTGTGACAAGCAGCTTGGTTATTATTAAAGTAGATTAAAAATACCTAAAATATTACAAAATATAATGGATGTTATAGAAATTAGTTTAAAATAATTTAAATAATTTAACAACTGTTTGACAAGTAGCATTGATATTATTAAAATAGATCAAAATACATCATATATTAGAATCAATTTTTTGACAAGTACCTTTGACATCATTAAAACATATTTAAAATACCTTAGACATTTGAAACAACTGTTTGACAAGTAGCTTTGATATTATTAAGATAGTTCAATAATACCTTAGATAGTTGAAACAACTGTGTAACAAGTTGCTTGAATATTATTAAAATAGGTTAAAAATACCTCAGATATAAAAAACAACTGCCTGACAAGCAGCTTAGGTATTATTAAAATAAATTAAAACATCTTTTATATTAGAAACAACAGTGCAACAAATAGATTTAGTATTATTAAAATAAATTAAAAATACCTTATATATTAGAAGCATGTAGCTTTGATATCATTAAATTAGATAACAATTCCTTGGATATTAGAAATGAATGTGTGGCAAGTAGCTACTTGTTATATATTATTAAAATATATTAGAAATACGTTAGATATTAGAAACATCTGAATAACAAGTAGCTTTGTTATCATTAGCTTAGATAACAATACCTTAGATATTAGAAACAACTGCATGACAAGTAGTTTTGATATAATTAAAATAGATAAAAAACACATTAGATATTAGAAATGAAAGTGTGACAAGTAGCTTTGATATTATTAAAATAGATCTTAAATACCTTATATATTAGAAACATGTGACTGACAAGTAACTTTGATATAATTAAATTATCATTTGTTATCATTAGCTTAGATAACAATACCTTAGATTTAAGAAACAACTATGTGACGAGTAGTTTGCTGTTATTAAAATAGATTAAAAACACCTTAGATGTTAGAAAGAAATGTGTGAAAAGTAGTTTTCGAATTAATAAAAGAGATTAAAAATACCTTAGATATTAGAAACAAGTGTGTGACAAGTAGCTTTTATATTATTAAAACATATTAAAAATACCTTAAATATTAGAAACCACTGTGTAACAAGTAGTTTAAATATTATTAAAATAGATTAAAAATACCTTAGATATCAGAAACAAATGTGTGACAAGTAGCTTTGATATTATTAAGATAGTTCAATAATGCTTTAGATAGTTGAAACAACCGTGTAACAAGTTGCTTGAATATTATTAAAATAGGTTAAAAATACCTCAGATATAAAAAACAACTGCCTGACAAGCAGCTTAGATATTATTAAAATAAATTAAAACACCTTTTATATTGGAAACAACAGTGTGACAAGTAGCTTCAGTATTATTAAAATAAATTAAAAATATCTTAGACATTAGAAACGAATGTGTGACAAGTAGCTTTGATATTATTATGATAGCTCAAAAACACCTTAGATAGTTGAAACAACTGTGTCACAAGTAGTTTTGATAAAATAAAAATATATCAAAATACCTCAGATATTAGAAACAACTGTAGCAAATATCTTTCATGTTATTAAAATAGATTACAAATAACTTAGATATTTGAAAGATCTGTTTGACAAGTAGCTATTTGTGACATATTAGTAAATTATATCAAAAATATCTTAGATATTAGAAACATCCGAGTCTCAAGTAGCTTTCATATCTTTAAATCAGGTACAATACCTTAGATATAAGAAACAACTGTGTGACAATCAGCTTGGATATTATTAAAATAGATTAAAAACACCTTACATATTAAAAACAAAAGTGTGACAAGTAGCTTGAATACTATTAAAATAGATTAAAAATACGTTAGATATTTGAGACAACTATGTGGCAAGTAGCTCTTATATTGTTAAAATACATTAAAAATATCTTAGATATCAGAAACAACTGGATGAAAATTGCTTGGATGTTATTAAAATAGATTAAAAATACCTTAGATATTTAAAACAAATGTGTAACAAGTATCTAGGATATTATTCAAATGAATTAAAATACTTCATATAATAGAACAACCTGTGTGACAAATTGCTTTGATATTCTTAAAATATATTTAAAATACCTTAGATTATAGAAACTACTGTGTGATAAGTAGCTTTGATATTAGTAAAATAGATATTAATACCGTACTATGATATATGAAACAGGAAAATAAAATACAAGCAGCTTTGATACAAGGCATGTATGATATCCTTGAATTTCAATGTTAACAGTCACCTTTGTTAAAAGACATTTGTAATATCCTCGGTTTCCATACCGTTACACTCAGTTCTGTTACAAGACAAAAACTATAGCTTTAATTTTAAGAGTACTTCAACACCTTACTAAAAAGGCATCCCACACCTATTAAGTATAACCCAATGTGAAACGTTTAAGATATATTTCATAACTCAGTATAAACCACCACAAATGATCGCTGTTCCAATCCAGTAATTTCATTCAGTATATATATTTGTATCATGTCACTAATTAACATTAACTTACATTTAGAAAAAAAGCTATGTATTTAGAATATATCTAAATATGGACCTAGTAATTATTATAATTAATTAGGTATAGGTTGTTGTTTGTTTTTCTTTTTTTACATTTCTACTTTAGAAAGATTATTTCTTCATTTGAATATTTTTGCTCTTAACGATATTTCGGTCTTCATCCCAACAGTGCCTCCTGCGGTTGGACCAGGTAAAGAGATCTGGCTTAGTCCTCAATACGGATATTCAGCTAATTTTGCAATATTTCTATAATTAAGATTCACAGTAATATGTTGTGAGGTCAAAACAACCTACAGGTCACACTGCATGTCATTAAAAGGTATGATAATTTACTGATTTTCCACTTTCTGTAGCTCGAACTATGGTAATCAAAACTGCACAAATTTTTCATTAAATGTGCTCTATTCGATCATCACTTTACATGCCAAATTTCAACGTTATTCATTAAGATATACAATGTCCAAATATGACTTTTTTCCTTTTTTTTCCTTCGCACCAATAGTACGAAAATATTATGTGATAGGAAACATACTTATCTTTCTTGTACTTATTTCAAACTTGGTACACCGATAGATCTTCAGAACCTACAATTAGGTGTCACATTTGGTCTAGAAATAACCACATGTGCAAAATTATTTTTAAACAACCGCAAAATGTTGACGTGAGCAAACATTTTGCGCATGCCTATGCAAAAATTCATGTGAGTTATAGGTTCAATATTTTTACTACAGCTTCACCTAAAAATAATTGGGGCCCGGTTTTAGTATGTGTGTTTTTCATTCGCATTAAAGACGGCTGATTTAGAGCATCAAAGTACGACTTGCAGATACGTAAGTATTGGTTAGGCAAAGGCAACTAGATTAGAATTTTTATCAGCACAAGTTATTAAAAGAATCATTCTAGTGTACGGTTATTATTCATTGTCAACTTTTAAGTAGAGAGCTGCTGAAGTTTACGAAATTCTTCCAATTAAAGAGAGTTTAACATTACATAATATTAGCTAAAGGAAACAGAATAAATAATGACGTTTCATACAGGTGAATCAAGTACACGTGGTGATGACAAGAACCTATTTTTTTCCTAGGATTATTATAAAGGAAGTTATTAACCCTATTTTAGAGAAGAGAAATATAACCATACACTTTGAAAAACCTTATCAGTTCTGTAAAGTATAGGTCTGTTCCAAATAATGTTGCGATCGGAAAGCTAATGTTGTCTTATTTGCTGTGGTTTGTTGGCGTGCATTGACAAAAAGTCTTGCTATATAATCAAAAACACCTTAGGTGTGAGAAAAGGTGTGGTAAAAAAATCGAGAGCGAGCAACTTAAAGGTGGTGGTGAAACAGGTAGCTACACTTCTATAATTAATAGGACTTTTACGGCAAATATCTATTCATTACTTCTAGAAGTGAAAGGCAAAGTGTTGAAAAAAAATGGAGCATGTAACTTAAAAAAATGAAATTAAAATTATTGGTCAAACTGGTATATTATACTTACATAATTGATAATAATTTTATGGCAAATATCTATTCATTACTTCTAGAAGTCGCAATTTTACTAAATTCAAGTTTTCGAAATGTCTTTCTTTTGTGACAAAATGTGAAGTAGTTTCTTATGTAAGATAATATTATATTACTTTATAATTTTGTTTATTGTTCATTATTACAGTTTTATTCTGAATAATTGCTATATCTTAATATATGTACTTTCGACTTGCTTAAACTTCCTGAAATGTACAAACTTCGCGAGAAATTATAAGAATTAAAGCCAAAGATACAGTTCACAGCAAATCTGTTCAAATAATGAAACAATGCATTTCAATACTTATTGGTAGAAACAAAAAGTATACTTAATTAACTTTGTTTTCTTGTTAAGATACTTTTTAATTTCATTTGAAGTGGAAAGCAATCAAAGAAATCATTGATACTCGAAGCTTACTCTAATCAAGAAAGCATTGATACTCGAGCTAATTCTAACTTCTGACACAATAAATAAATGAAATATTTTTAAAAGCCTAAAATGTAACACTATAAGACTCTAGAAAGTTCCATAAAAACACTTAGAAAGGAAAGTTACTTATTCAAGACTTAATTAACAGGCACCAAATTCTTCCAATCTGTATTGTTGATGTTATATTAGGTTGAGGAATAATTGGTGAGCGTTTTTAAATAATTTCATCCAAGCATTACATGCAAGACTATACAATACTTCAATGCATGAACACATTACACCCAAAACATTTATTATGATACTTTATTTCATGTAATACCTAGGTATATAGTATGCATTGTTTTAAACGAAATTGCAAGAAATTAAATGCGAAAAGCAGATGGTGTCGAAAATGCTCGATTTTGTCCACTTGACATTCCATTTAATGAGCTGAAAATGAAAGCAAAAATTAAAGACATATGAAAATCAAACACACCATCTATTAGAGCAAAAAATTATCTACCAAATGACATGAAATATTTTGCGAAAGCGTTTCATTTATGAATATATTTTTTAACTTGAAAAAACGCTCACGAATTATTCCTCAACCCAATATTTTAACACGTCGCTAAGAAGACAATCACAAATATTTCTAAAGTCAGTTATGACTGTTGCTTAAGAAAAATCCACGATGTATCGCTGATATCTTCCAGCCTATATTGTTCAACGGGTATCTTTAATACTTTAGTATAAACACATCCAAAAACTATCACTAACAGTACATATCACTTAAGATATATGTCAATACGTCACTAAGAAGATAACCAAAATATAAATAACATTACGCAGTGTTTTTACACATAAAATCTTGTTGACGCGTCCCACTTTTAATTTCATATTACTTTTTAACAGAAAAAAAAAATGTTACAAGATATAGTGACGTTATTAACTTCATAGAAATTTTTGTTGTTGACATCGATTACAAACTGAATGAGTAGTTTCGAGCCTCACCTTCTGGTACTGAAAGGGTCTGGTCAGTGCCAGCCACCGCTCTACAGCCATAACGATGGCCACGCAGCCAGAGGACAGGCCGAAAGTTCGGAGTAGCACTCGTAACATACAGAACCAGCGGGGAATGATCAGTTCTGACCACAGGTAAAGCTGGGTATACATCAGTGCTGACGAGCCAACAAGAGCAAGAAGGTCGTTCCAAACAAGACATCTCACCATCAGCGTCTGTTTCCTGTTCCTGATCGTTTCGTTCCGAGCCAGCATAACCAAAGAGCAAATGTTGCTACTAATTCCGAAGACGTAGAAAAAAGTCAACAAGACTTGGTTGATTATTGAAAGGTGGCGGGTAGGATCAGTCAAATGTTTAGTGTCATTCCAGAAGCTGGTTACGTTCTCCATTTTCATCGAAGGATGTGGTTCCTCTCACGTACGGATAAGAAACAGTGAAAAGCTTCTTTCAAGAAGCTCACCAGTAACTATGACATTCTTACATCACATTTCGCTCATAACTAACAATTATGACTCGTGGTCCAAAGAAAGAGTCTGTCACAACAAAAAGCAGCGTGTACTAGGCGCTACAGGTGCGCAACAGAAATAGTTTTACACATCGTCGTGTACATTAAGTAATGCATTAACTTGCTTCTAGAGGGCAGCACGAACAAATACCATCAAATATACATTTCAACAATGACTTTTTTTCTCTCTTAAATTTGGAATGTTTTCCAACACTAAACAGGCAAGCAAGCAAACAGGATTTGTTTTACACCAACTTTAGGTAGATATTACAGTTGATAAATATCTTCCGTATAAATAAAAATGTTACTGAGTGAATAAAGTAAAAATTAATATTTTGCAATAGTTTAAATTAGAGATAAGTAAGTACTCAGCTATTTAAATATAAAGGTTGACACGAATTTTAAAATCGAGGGCTAAATCTCGGAAACGCTTTCCTTCGTAGTGTGCTTCCCATTAGGTACTATTTCAAAAGGATACTAACAAATTACTGAAATACTGTTTCTTGGTAATAAGAAAGTACCATTTTATATTTGTAACATATTTTAAAAAGAGATTACAGTAAGAGGACAACAATTATAATTTTTGTTTCTGTATATCATTAAAGAAAGAAAACAACAAAGAGGTTAACGACATAGAATATTAGCGAATGTTCACATTTTTCTCTGACGTTAGTTTTAATATGAAATAAAATAATGATTATTAGTTGTTAAATTACGCATATTTATATTATTAAAGAGACCAAAAGATTTTGAGGTTCATGACGTAGGATATTAGCAAATGTTCACATTTTTTTTCTGATGTTCGTTTTAATATGAAATATAATAATGATTAGTTGTTAAATTACGCACATCTATATTATTAAAGAGGCCAAAAGATTTTGAGGTTCATGACGTAGGATATTAGCGAATGTTCACATTTTTTTCTGATGTTCGTTTTAATATGAAATATAATAATGATTATTAGTTGTTAAATTACGCATATCTATATTATTAGTTAGTTTAATTATCACCATTAGATTCCATCCAGGAACATAGGGCCGCAATCACTTGCGGATTCTTCAACAAGTATTTAAGTGAGTAGGTTGTTAGCCCACTGCACCGAGCCGTCCCTAATTTAGCAGTGTAAGATTAGAGGGAAGGCAGCTAGTCATCACCACCCACCGCCAACTCTTGTGCTACTCTTTTACCCTAGAAAGAAAATGTGAAAATGTGTTATTAGTTGTTAAATTACGCATATATATATTATTAAGGAACCCAAGAGACTTTGAGTTTCATGACGTAGGATATTGGCGAATGTTCACATTTTTTCTCTGACGTTACTTCTAATTAAATGTAACAATGCTTTACAGTTGCTAAATTACACATATCTATATTACTAAAGAAGTCGAGGGGCTTTCAAATTCATGACAAAGGATACTGGCAAATGTTCACATTTTTCTCTGACATTTGTTCTAAAACAGTGGCTCTTAACCTGGGTTCAATCGAACCCCAGGGGTTCGGCGGAGGTCAAGACACACACACAGTGTGTGTGTCCGTTCCGTTCGCCCTACTCGTATGATTCGTGACGTCATGCTCCACTTGGCCATCATTGGTTGCGGCTGATCACGTCACATCACTTGGTCTTAATATCTGTGCTGCAGGGAACTTCGTGCGCTTAGCAGTCGACTTGTGACTGTAGTAATTGTGCGTCATTTGTGATTTTTTCCTAATCTTTCAATTCCTTCATACTAACTATGTCTAGCAAAAACAGAAAGTGGTCGGACGAATATGTACAATATGGATTCACGTGTATAACGGAACATGATGAGAGTCAGCGTCCTCAGTGCAACATTTTGGCAATGGGCGTTATGTGGCGAGGCTGGCGTCGGCCGCTCATTCCCGTCACCTGTTGGACCAGGGGGACATTCCGTTGGGGGACCAGCGTGTGCCTGTGGAGCTGGCCGGCCAAAACATTAAGTGGGTGACACTCCAGTCGGCAACATTTGAGATGTCCCACGACGTCATCAAGGACGTGTTGATGGCTTATCAATGTCTATGCGCCTGTCTTGTCAAGGAGCAGGTTGCCTTCTTCTCGGGCTTGGACAGGTTCATGGTTACACAGGCCAATATCTTCCTTGGTGGCGACTTCAACTTCGTTTTGGATCATCCCCTCGACAAAATTGGGGGTGATCCTCTTTCTGGTGATCAGTATATGTGGTCTTTGCGTGAGGAGCTGTCGGATTTCGACTTCTCCAATGTCTGGTGGGCACTGCATGGGTCTGCTTTTGTGGCTACCTGGACCAGTCAGGGCGTTTCTTGTCGCCTTGACAGGTTCTATGTGACACCTGGCCTTCAGCAGAGCCTCGGCGGTGCTGCTGTTCATTGGGTTGGGGATGTCTCATTTCACGTGTGTGATCATCCGACGTTTCTCACTACATTCTGGGATTCTGTTCCCGTTTTTCCCTCCTTGCCCTTGTTTGGGAGCTCTGTTCTCTCGAGTCTGTCACTGGGTCTTGGTAGGCGGGTCTCAAGAAGACCTGTGCCTCCTTGCTGAGGCAAGCTGGCATGTGGCTTTCGCGGGCCTCGGGTACTATCGCCGTTTATTTTCGGCTTCATCCGTGGACGAGGGGTTGTGGGACGACATTTCTCGGTTCCTGTCCTCCCTCGATCCTTCCTCTCACGAACAGCTGGTGACACCTTGGATGAGTGTTGGTCGGCCATTCGGTCCAAGTTGCTTGGTAAGTGTCCTGGGCCAGTTGGGCTGCTGGTGGAATTTTACAGCAACGTGTGGCATGTTGTCGGACCCTCCTTCGTCCGACTTTTTAACGACTGTCTGGCTGTGGGGTCTCTGCCACCGGGAACGCTGGATGGGCTGATTACACTTATTTGTAAGGATCCCAGCCAGTCTTAAGATCTTTTCTTGTGGCGACCCATTCCTCTCCTGAACGTGGATGCGAAGATTAGTTCTAAGGCCCTGTGTGCTCGTTTGAGTGCGATCATGCCTTTTTTGATCGGCTGCAATCACAGATCGGGATATCTTTGCGGTCTTCGTGTTCCTCGATCAAAGCAAAGCTTTCAATCGACTCCACCATGGATTTCTGTGGTTCATTCTGGGGAAGTGTGGCTTTCCTCCAGTTTTTCTATGCTACGGGCAAGCCTTGTACATGGCAGCATCGAGCAGGCTCTTGGTTATCAGGTACCTGACATCCTCCTTTCCCATCTTGCAGGGTGTTCATTAGGGCTGCCCGTTGTCCTCAACACCCTGCTCTGCCGTGGGACCTGGTTGGTGGCCGCGTTGCACTGCACCATGTTGATCGCTACCTCAAAGCTTTCAACTGGCGTGTGGTGCGTAACATCCTGCCGGTGAGGGAGCGTACCTACATGTGGAACTCATGTACAATTGAGTTGTGTCCCGTGTGTCACGCCCAAGTGGAATCTGTCTTGCACAGATTGGTCCTCTGTCCGACGTCAGTAGAGATCTGGGAAAGGGTTGCGGGCCTTTTCTGGGTCCAGTCACTCTCGGCGGAGACCATCCTATGCCATGTACCTGTCCCTGTTCCCTTCACCTTTCAGTACACTATTACCTTCTTCAAGTACGTTTTCTGGCTTGCTCGGAATGACTTGGTCTTCGAGCAGGCTCCGGTGTCGTACTTTTCGATACTGGGTAGGGTCAGATATCGGCTGTTACTCCGCCTAGAGGTGTACTATCAGCGCCTGGGTTCCGGGACGTTTTACCATCTCTGGCGGCTGGACGTCTCGCTCCTTTGTGCGTTGGTGGGGTGTCGGATGGAGATCGGCTTCTGAGCTGCCCTGCCTCCACTCTCGCTTCTTGTGTTTTTTTTTTTGCTTGTTTGTTTGTATATATTTCATGTTTTTTTTCATTTGTAAATATTATTGTTTGTATATATTTCATTTTTTTCCATTTGTACATATTAATGTTTTTTGCTTGTTTATATTTCACGTCTTGCCTTTTTGTCCTGTTTTTTGTTGTAAATAAATTCAAAATGAGAGCGAAAGAGCTGTCTGAGGCCTTCAAAAATAAAATTGTAGCAGCTTATGAGTCTGGTAAGGGATTTAAAAAAGATCCCAAAATATTTTGAAATCATCCATTCCACTGCCCGGAAAATAGTCAACATGTGGAGGGCTTTTACAACAACTGCCAACATGCCCAGCTCTGGTTGTCTTAGCAAGTTCACCCCGAGAGCAGATCACAAGATGCTAAAAGAGGTCTCCAAACATCCTAACATGTATCACGGGACCTACAGCAGGCTCTGGGTACTGTTGATGTGAAAGTGCATGCCTCTACAATCAGAATAAGACTGCACAAGTTTAACTTGCATGGGAGGTGTGCAAGGAGGAAACCTTTGCTCTCTAAGACAAACATCAAGGCCAGACTAAAGTTTGCCAGAGAGAATGTAGACAAAGACCAGGTCTTCTGGAATAAGGTTCTTTGGACAGATGAGTCCAAAATTGAATTATTTGGACACCAGAACAGAGGACATGTTTGGCATAAACCAAATACAGCATTCCAGGAAAAGAACCTCATACCAACTGTGGAGCATGGAGGTGGAAGTGTCATGGTTTGGGGCTACTTTGCTGCAGCAGGACCTGGACAGCTCACAATCATAGAATCCACCATGAATTCTACTGTGTATCAGAGGGTGTTTGAGGATCATGTGAGACCATCTGTACGAAAATTAAAGCTGAAGTGGAACTGGACCCTGCAACACGACAATGACATACCAGTAAATCCACCAAGGACTGGCTGAAAACTAAGAAATGGAGAGTCCCGGAATGGCCGAGTCAAAGCCCAGATCTTAATCCCATTGAGATTCTGTGGGGTGACTTGAAACGAGCAAGTTTCTTGTACATGCAAGAAACCCCTCAAACATCTCACAGCTGACAGAATTCTACATTGAGGAGTGGGCCACACTTTCTTCAGACCAATGTAAGAGACTGGTAGATGGCTACAAGATGCGTCTCACTGCAGATATTTCAGCCAAAGGGGGTAACACTAGCTATTAGGGGGTAGGGTGTCCGAACTTTTTCCTCAGTTAGAACATGCATGTTTGTAGAATTACATTTACAGGAGATCTTAAAGTATTTTCTCAGTTTTAATTGTTTAGTTATATTCCTATAATCTCTTAGTATTGTTCAAATTTAGATTAAATATCTATGTATCCAAAAATGTTGCAAAAATATACAGGCTTTCATAGGGTGTCCTAACTTTTTCACATGACTGTATCTACATTATTAGAGAGGCCAAGAGACTTAGAGGTTCATGACGATGGATATTTGGAATGTTCCCATTTTTTCTCTGACGTTAGTTCTAATATCGAACGTAACTATGCATATTAGTTGTTTAATTACACATATTTATAATATTAAAGAGGTCAAGATAATTTGAGGTTCATGTCGTCTGGTATTGGCGAATGTTCACATTTTTTTTCTGACGTACGCTGTAATATTAAATTTAACAGTTGTTGGTTTTTGAATTACGCATATCTATATTACTAATGCGACAAAGAGACTTTGAGATTCATGACGTAGGATATTGTCGAATGCTCACAATTATTCTTCTGACAAACTCTGTAATATTAAATATAGCAATAGTAATTAGTTGTTACATTACGCATATTATTAAAGAGGACAAGATACTTTGTGGTTCATGACGTAGGATACTGACAAATGATCATATTTTTTCTCTGACGTTCGTTTTAATATCAAATGTAAGAATTATTATTATGTGTTAAATTACGCAATCTGTATTATTAAAGAGGACTAGAGCATTTGAGCTTCAATATGCAGGATATTGACGATTTTTCACTTTTTTATCTAGTGTGCGCTGTAGTATTAAATGTAACAATGGTTAGCAGTTGTTAAATTACGCATATCCATATTATTAACAAGGCGAAGAGAGTTTGAAGTTCATGACGTGTTATATTGTCGAATGTTCACATTTTTTCGTGTTTCGTACTCTGTAATATTAAATATAACAATGGTTATTAGTTTTTAAATTACGCTTATCTATATTATTAAAGAGAGCAAGAGACTTTGAGGTTCATGACATGGGATTTGGAGAATGTTCACATTTTTCTCTGGCGTACATCATAATATCGAATGTAACAATGGGTATTCAAAAAGGCAAGAACAAAGTTTCACTTTATGATCCCATTATTTAATGGAAGAAATTTTCCATGCTGAAATCGTTAATCATTTCCAATTGATAAATAAAGAATATATACTTGCCTTATATATATATATGCAGGGGCGTAGATTCTGGGGGGATGGAGGGATGTATATCCCTCCTTCATTTTAGGTGGGGGTATGGTGCATACCATCACCCCCCTATAGTCTGTTTAATTGTTTTATTGCATCACAGGCCTACAAATTGTGTGTTTGTTCTTGTGATTCTCGTGTTCTTACCAATCAAATTACATAATTAGGCCTAGATGTAGGCTTTTTCAGTAGCCGAAATGTACATCTTTAATATAGGCGTGCTTCTAAGCTTTTCGATCTAAGCGATAGTTCGTATCAGTCAGTAGGCTTAAGTATATATGCAAATATCGTAGCAACAAGGTTCCACTGTGACTGCATGTTTACAGCTTTCAGGTTCACGTAATCAGAGATTACCAATTTGCAAATTGAACAGTCCACATAAGTGGTTGCAAAAATCATCCTCCCCATCGGGTGTAAAAAATCTACGCCTCTGTATATATGTATGCTTTTTTATTTTTGCTAGCGTTTGCCTTCATCTTGTTCGGTAAGTCTGAGTCCTTACAACGTTAAAATGTAGGTTTAGGTGCTTGCGTATAAAACTGCTAAATGAGGAAATGTCTCTTCTAACTAATTAAGAAATACCAGCCACTGATTTGGGTAAAATGTATTTTAATGTCAGAAAACTAGCTGAAAGATAGCAATGACGGAAGTTTCGACACAATTGGCAAATTTTCTTATTTACTTTGATTGTGCGCGTTATACGCTAAAGAAGCGTCGTTTTGTTGTAAGTTTTACAGTGACAAAATACCATAACCTTTAATTTGCAAGAGAAATTGTTTGTGTAAATGGGAACTTTGAATAGTTTTACTGTTTCTTTTTCTAGTTCTTGTATTCTAGCCGTTTTATTACATTAAAGCGAAGTGAACATTGAGACGGAAATGTTTTTAAAATAGTTGTATTTGTAAAATATATTATTATCTAGCTATATAAAATTGTCTAAGTTGTTTTGACCCTGAAAATATATAATGTAGAACATATATGAATATTAGATAAACTGATCTAATCAGACATTAAATCTATACAATCCAAATTTTAATATTCGACAAGTGTTAAGAAATGATACGGTGTGAATGAAACTGATTAATCACATCATACAATCGTTACACGTTATGTGTCTGCTACTATCACATATCATAAATGTGGTACAGTATATATTTACTACTTTTAAACTTGGTTATATGTCACATGTTAACTACAATTGCGTAATACGTTAGAACCTATATTGATTGGTGTTCGGTGTATCCTACTATTCTTTAATATTTTTTAGCTACTACTATATATAAACCATTGTCTGACAATTCTCCAGTTTGTGAGCAGATTGTGATGTAATACTGAATAAAAAATATTGGAATATATTTAATTCCGTTTCCAAACTTAACCTAATACTAAGTTATCCTAAAACTAGGCAAAATTACTATATTGTACACACACCACTGTAGTGATTTCTGACAGTAGCGTGATGGGCTTGAAGTGTAGATACATTCAAATTTTCCTTTCAAAAGAAGCTTGTCTTTTCTGAAACATGTCTCTCAAAATTAAAGTCAAGATAAATGACATGTGTCATGAGGCCAAAACATCCTACAGGACAGTCAGTGTGTTATTAACAGCATTGATAATTTATCGATGTTAACTTCAAAGTTATTCATAAATTTGACCAAATTTTAGGAGCACGCCTACACAATATGTCACGTGAGCTATCGGTCTTAAATGTTTATTACAGCTTCACCTTTAAGTAGATGTGAACTGTGTTTAGTTTTTGTAATTCGGCTTAAAGACAGCTGATTTAGCGCAGCAGAATTAAACGGTGTAAAGACATTCACTTAAGTAATTATTGGTTAGGCCACGCAAAATATATTATCAGTATCTTGATCTAGTTTCAAAAGAATCACACAGGTAAACGGTTATTATTCATTATTCGATGTCAACTTTCAAGCGCGAATTTGCTAAATTTTATGGTCTTTTACGTAAAAAGCATTTAACGTCACGTGATATTAACTTAAGCAACTAGTTTAAATAAAGACGTTTGATACGACTGAATACATGGACATTGCCCTGAAAAGGACCAAATAAAATTCAGTTCACAGTCATAAATATCAATCTGCCAAGAATATAAGTACGGGGAGGAGGAAGAGGTCATAGAGAACCTGACCCTCCAGGGTATGTACCCAAACACCGACGACATTCATTCATTCATTTGAACTGAGTGCATTCTGTTGGTGACATGAAACTGATAATCTAGTTTCCCTAGGATTACTATAAAGAAATTTATTAACACTGTTTTAAAGAAGAGAAATATAACCATATATTTTAAAGAATATTATTAATTCTGTAAAGTACAGGTCTGTTCCAAATAATAGGGTGGAGATCTTAAAGCTAATGTCTAACTATCGAGTGTCACATTTTATTCGCTGTGGTTTGTCGGCGTATTGACAAAAAGTATTGCTATATAATCAAAAACATCTTAGGTGTGAAAAAGGTGTGGCCAAAAAATAGAGAACAAGTAACTTAAACGAATGAAATCAAAGGTGATGGCGAAACAGGTAGCTACACTTCTATAATTAATAAGAATTTTAAGGCAAATATCCATTCATTACTTCTAGAAGTGAAAAGAAAAGTGTGGAGAAATATGGAGCATGTAACTTAAAAAAATGAAATTAAAATTCTTTGATAGATTGTTTAGGCAAAGTATTTATAATGAAACTCCGTAGAATGAACGGGAACTTTCTGTGGTGGAGACACAAGTGTAAAGAACGACGTTTCTAAAGCCTTCCGCTTTTCGTCTTCAGGTCAGTGTGTGTCAAAACGCAAACTAACGTGGCAGGGGTTTAGTTTAGAGAGAGAAATCTGAAGAATGCTCTCTCCAACTGGGGTGATCAGGAACGTTGAGGTTCCTCTTCGTCCCCTTTCGTGAAAGATTATTGAAATTAGCAGGGGGGGGGTGTTTTTCTTTTATTTTGACACTTTTTTTTGGGTGAAGGAGTGAGGTTGGCCATAATATTGATGAGCGAGACAAAGGTAGCACTGGAGAAACCAGCCAGACCAGATCCTGAAAAGCAGATGTTAAAGTAAATATGAACATGAACATAAACGCCAACGACCCGATTCAGAGCATTGCAATAAAGTTGCCTTGGCTGGGATCTAAAGATCCAATGCCTAAGATTTGGGAATGCCCCGAGAAAATCCACTTTCATAGGACAAGTGCCCAAAGATTTACCTGCCCTGTGCCCGAGACCTGAAAAAGAAATACATAATATATACGTGAGGTTTGTCCTTTATATACTTTGTTGTGTGATTTGTGATTGCTGAAATATGTTGTGTGGTGAAATATATTTGGTTGGTCAATGTGTGTAAGAAAGGAAAATATTTGATAGGTATTTAGGTTAATTTATAATTTCGTTCCGTCAATGTGTGTCGCAAACGCAAACTGACGTGGCAGGGGTTTAGTTTAGAGAGAGAGAAATCAGAAGAATAATATTTGTGTGATATTTCCGTTAGTCTATTTCTTAGTGTTGGTAGGTTGCTGATTTGATGTATATAATTTACTGGCGTGAATGACGGTAGACTGAATGCAGATCTTAGTATTCTGTTCTGTTGAACTTGGATTTGACATATTGTATGTTACTTGACATCCATACTCTATTAGTGGACGGATGTAAGCCTTGTATATTTGGATAATGGTGTTTGGTGAACATTTCGATTGTCTACTGGTTAGAGTCATTAGGTGTGAAATACGTTTTCTAATTGATGAGTGTATATTGTTAACATGTTTTTTCCATGTCAGTTTTGTGTCGAAAGTGATGCCAAGGAATGTGATGTTTTTGCTCATGTTAATGGTCGTATTTCCGAGTGATAATTTTATTTTTTGTAGAAGGTGATTGCTTGTGTTTTGTTTGGATTTAACACTACTCTTTACTTGTTACTCCATGTTGAGACGTTGTTCAGTGATTCTTGTACGCGAGACATGGCCATCACTGGGTTTCTGGAGGTGCTCCAGATAGCGATGTCGTCTGCGTATTGTGAATTATGCGTGTATGTTAGATTTGGGAAAGGTATGTCACTGACGAAAATAATATATAGAAGTGGAGAGAGGACTGATCCTTGGGGCACTCCTGCGGTTATATTAAATGATTTAAATATAGTTTTATTGACTTTTACTTGTGCTGTTCTATCTGTTAGGTAATTTGATATCCATTTAACTATAGTAGGATTTATTTTCAGGTGTTTTAGTTTGTATTTGATGGCATTGTGCCATATGCTGTCGAATGCTTTTATGATATCTAGGAATACCCCAATGGTTACTTGGTTGTAACTTGAAAGCTTTATAGACTGATTCGGTGAGTCGTGTGAGGTGATCTGTTGTTTGTCTGTTTTTCCTGGAGGCATTTTGAGATTCTGGAAGGATGTTATTTGATTCACAAAAATGGAGAAGACGGTTGGAGATAACTCTCTCCATCAGTTTGCCAAGGCAGCTTAACAGACTGATGGGACGGAAATTATCTGAATTGGTTCTGTTGGTTTGTTTCTTTGGGATCGTGGTTATGATGGCTTTTTTCCAAGTGTCAGGGTAATATCCAGTTGCTAGTGAAATGTTCATGATGTTTGTGAGGTGTTGTAATAGGAGAGTAGAGCTTTTTTTCAGAATAGTGTTTGGAATTTGGTCATGTCCGGGGGAGGTATTCTTCAAGTTTTTGATATTAATTTTTAGTTCAGTTATGGTTATTTTTCTATTAATTGAACTTGAGTATGCTTCTAGTGTCTCGCCAGTGTGTGTCATTTTCATTTCCTTTAGACTTGACAGTAGTTTTGGTTTTAAAGACCTTAGGGATATCCCTAAGGCAAACCAGGGGCGCTCAGAAACTTTTGTTTCTCTTCAGCCCCACACATGAGTTAGGTGTGATGAGGGGGATATCAATTTTATTGTTATGTGTCAGGATGTGACTATGATATTTGGTTGTTGAGGAGCAGGAGAGCCGGGATGATAGGCTTTAGTCGGAGAGCTGGATCACGAACAGGAAGATGAAGGCTGCAGCGGGTCTTGCATTTTTCTTGGGACCAGTAACGTAGAGAGAGACAAGATTAGTGGTAAAGGGAGAGAGTGGTAGAAAGGTAGATATAGAGAGTAATAAAAGTTGAAGGGATAGCGCTATAGGGGGAACGGTGCATGAGAGTAAGGGAATAGGAGGGGTGGATAGAGAAGGGAGTAGGGATAGACGGACCTTACAGGGCCTGGTTGCCTGGGTTCTATAAATCCAATGGCAAAAGATTTAGTGTGGGGGAAACCGGAGTACCCGGAGAAAACCACTTTTACTGGGTGGGCGCCGAAAAATATACCCACCCAGTGCCCAACCTGAAATATAAAAAGAAGTGTTAATGGCATGTATACACTTGGTTAGTTAGCATTGGTCACTATGGTTAATGGTCCGATTTAAAGGTGAAGTATACTTAGTCCAGGTAAGAGGGGTATCTGCTATTTGAAATAATTGGCGTGTTTGGCGGTTTCCGTTATAAGCTTTGGTATAATAGTGTTAATGGCATGTATACACTTGGTTAGTTAGCATTGGTCACTATGGTTAATGGTCCGATTTAAAGGTGAAGTATACTTAGTCCAGGTAAGAGGGGTATCTGCTATTTGAAATAATTGGCGTGTTTGGCGGTTTCCGTTATAAGCTTTGGTATAATAGTGTTTGGAGAGTTTGATAAATCGGTCCTTAATTGGTGATAGTTGGGTTAGGGAGTTCGGGTAGCTTGGGGGAGTGTAGTTGGGAAGACGGTAGGCAATTTTAATGACCCGGTTTTGCAAGTTTTGTAGTAGTGAATATTGTTTTTCAGACATGTTACAAGTGGTTGGGTTACCATATTCGAAAAGAGGTCTTATGAATGCTTTATATATGGTGATTATGGTTTTGGGGGAGCATCCTTTGTTGGGTCCACTGATGCGTTTCAAGAAAAAGATTCTTTTGCTTGCTTGTTTGGCGATTTCCTGAAAGTGTGGGGTCCAGGAAAGATTGTTAGTTAGAGTAAGACCTAGAAAGGTTACAGATTTTGTGAAACGAATGTCAGTGTTATTCAGGTTGAGTTTAATATTTTTGAATTTTTTCCTATACTTGTTGACTTTTCTATGGAAGGTTATAGCTTGCGATTTTGAGGGGTTTAAAATGACACGCCATTTATTACACCATTTGGATACTGCATTCAGGGATGCTTGAACACGTGAGGCTGCAGTATGGGGATTACATGAGGTGCTCCAAATGGCGATATCGTCTGCATATTGTGAGATGAGGGTTGAGTTAAGTGAGGGAAATGGTATGTCATTAACGTATATATTGTATAATAGTGGACTGAGTACTGAACCTTGGGGGACGCCTGCATTAAAACTAAATGGGTGTGAGATCGAGTTGTTTATCTTGATACTTGCTTTACGATTGATGAGGAAGCTGGATATCCAGCGAACTAGGATAGGAGGAATGCCGATGGTTAAGATTTTATGGCGAAGGCCATCATGCCAGACTGAGTCAAATGCTTTTTGGACATCTAGAAAAGTAGCGACAGTTGTTTGTTTCCTATTGAATCCTTTGAATATTGATTCTGTGAGACGTGCGAGGTG
Source organism: Tachypleus tridentatus (assembly GCF_004210375.1). Classification (NCBI taxonomy): domain Eukaryota; kingdom Metazoa; phylum Arthropoda; class Merostomata; order Xiphosura; family Limulidae; genus Tachypleus; species Tachypleus tridentatus. The sequence continues at coordinate 8,492,143 of NC_134829.1, read as the reverse complement.
ATCAGTGGTTTGCCTGTTTTTCCTACCAGAATTTTGATTTTCGCTGATTAGGTTGTTAGTTTCGAGATAGCAATTAATCCTATTGGTTATAGATTTTTCCATAAGTTTTCCTAGTGTGTGTCTAAACTAAACTAAACTAAATTAACGTGGCAGGGGTTCAGTTTAGAGAGAGAGAAATCAGAAGAGTTATCTCTCCAACTGGGGTGTTCAGGAACTTTGTAGTTCCTCTTCGTCCCCTTTCGTGGATTGTTATTAAGATTAAGTGGTGGTTTTTTTTATTATTATTTTAATAAATTAATTATCGTTATTATTCTTGACTTTTTGGGTGGAGAATGTCTCACTAAATGTTCTTTTGGGTGGAGGCAAAGGCAGCAGTGGAAAGAAAGGCCGGGACCTGTCCCGAAAGGAAAAAGTTGGGCAGATGTGAACATGAATGTAATTCATTCAAATTCAGATCAAATCAAACGGCCCGATTCTGGGTCTGGCAAAAAGGTTGCCTAGGCTGGGATCTAGAAATCTAATGCCTGAAGATTTTGATGTGGGGGGAAACGGGAGTGCCCCGAGAAAACCCACTTTCACACGACAGGCGCCGAAAGTTTTGCCTGTCGTGTGCCCTGTACCTGAAAAAAAGGAATTCATGTTAATAACATAGATTTTATTTATTTAGATTCTTTGTTGAGTGGATTGTGATTCTTGAAATATGTTGTAAGGTGATATGTATTTTGTTGGTGCACTTGATAATTTGTGTAGTGATGCCGTTAGTTTGTTTCTATTTTCTGCTTTTAGATAATATTTGAGAGAAAGTTCTGTTATTGTATCTCTCATAGTTGGTAAATTACTAATTTGGTGTAGATAATTTGTTGGCGTAAAAGATGGTAAACTGAATGCGGATTTTAATATTTTGTTTTGTTGCACTTGGATATTTTGGAGTGTGTTGTTTGACATATTGTATGTTACTTGACATCCGTACTCTATTAGTGGACGGATGTAAGCCTTGTATATTTGTATAATGGTGTTCGGTGCGCATTTCGATTGTTTACCAGTTATAGTCTTTAGATATGAAATCCTTTTTCTGATTGATGAGTGTATATTGTTTATGTGTTTTTTCCATGTTAGTTTTGAGTCGAAAGTGACGCCAAGGAATGTGATGTTTTTGCTCATGTTAATGGTTGTGTTTCCAAGTGATAGTTTTATTTTTTTCAAGATTTTTTCTTTGCTTCCTTAGTTTTCTATAGAGGTGATTGCTTGTGTTTTTGTCGGATTTAACACGACCCCCCCCCTTGTTGCTCCATGTTGAGACGTTGTTTAGTGATTCTTGTACGCGAGACATGGCCATTACTGGGTTTCTGGAGGTGCTCCAGATTGCGATGTCGTCTGCGTATTGTGAATTGTGTGTGTATGTTAGATTTGGATAGTGTGTGTCTAGGTGTTATCAGTCTTTTATAGTGTTCTGGTGGATTGTGGAGAGCGTGTTATGATTGGTTGGATTATCACTGTTTCTGATTGGAGGAGAGATTTCCTGTAGATTCAACCAATGGCAACCACAGGTTGCTCACCTCTAATCCGGAATCTCTGTTTAGTGAAGGTTTAATAGTGTTAATAGAAAATGATTCTTTGATGTTTCTTATCTTCCAGAATTTGTCTGTGTCGATTATTCTACTTTTCAACCTTCTTAGGCCAAACTCTCTTTGTTAGCCTGAAAATGACCTAAGAAGGTCGAAACATTGTTCTGTACTTTATTTTAATTAAAGTACTAATACTCAAACCAACCGTCTTGAAAATACCTTTTTGCTTCAAGTGGGTTTCTCGTCTTCATGAAATTATATTTACTAGAAAAGGAGCAATGTGTTACATGAGTGATAACTACGTTGTATGATAAACCCTACCCGGGCTGTATTATGCTGTTCTTCCTTAGGTGGGTTCTCTTAATTATCTAAGCCTAATCACTAAACTGTATTCGTTTTAGATGTCCATAGCAGGTCACATCCTTTTGGACGTTTTGGAGTATTACTTCCTAAACTCTGCCATTTATTTTTCATGTTTGTGTTGTTATTGTCCCAGTAGATGTTTCTTGGCTCTCTTGGGTTGATAATTTCGAAAATATAATCGTTGTTTGTAGACTAGCTCTGTGAAGCTGCTTGTTCCACCAACTGATCGTGAACTAATGTTTCCATGGTGTAAATTTTCCATTAATTAGTAATTCTGTATAGAAAGTCCTTTAACAATAAAATCAAATTCTAACACCATAAAAGATAGGCTTAGCCTAAATGCGTGTTTTTTTTCTGTTAATTGTTAAATAATTATTTCTTATCTGAATAATTTAAAATGATTATTATGTGATATTACGACTTGTACTCGACAGAACCAGTCTGGGCTAATCAGAAGCGTTGATACGAAGTTTCGAAAGAGCCTCCTCCTGATAAAAAAAAAAAAAAAAGTAATAATTCCTTTTTCGGTTACACAGCTGGCCAACTACAGAGAATTCCATAGATACAAGTTTTGGAAACATGAATAACTTTACTGTTACTCTTCCATTTACAGGTCCGGAATGGCCAGGTGGTCAAGGCGCTCCACTCATAATCTGAGGGTCGCGGGTTCGAATCCTTGCCACACCAAACAAACTCACCCTACAGCGTTATAATGTGACGGTCAATCCCACTATTCGTTGGTTAAAGAGTAGCCTAAGAGTTGGCATTCCCTCTAGTCTCACACTTCTAAATTAGGGACGGCTAGCGCAATAGCCCTCGTGTAACTTTGCGCAAATTTCCAACCAAACCAAACCGTTCACGTCTCACCCGTAAGACGTAATGACGTGAAGTGTAATTATTACTGTTCATTCTCTCGTTGTATGACACGTGGCAATTGTTATTTTAGTACAACATAAATCAGTTATAAGTTTCTTCGAGACGCGTAATTTTTTATACGCATCTTGTCGCCGTAGAGACAAAAATCTCATATAGTTAGAAACTATGACAAAAAATGACATGGAACATATGTCACGTTTCTCGATTTGCATAAATCTTCACGATAAAATTGAAGATTGGTGTAAAGAAGTGTTAACACGTGGATGTTACGTGGCTCCAGTTTTGGCTCGTATACGGATGTTTACCGAGGTCGTCTCAAGATAGTTTCGAAAGGTGGGAACCTTATTTTATAAGAAGACTCTTATCTCACCCAATTTCCAATTTAAATCAACTTGATCGGGTGCTACCAAAGGTAAATGTCTTCTTTACTTACTAAAAAGAAAACTTTGTAATACTATTTACTAACTTTCATCTGATCCATATTTCTGTATGTCTGTTTGCTAACATCACGCTCATTTTCTTAAAAATATTTTGAACAACTTAATCGAAATGCAGCGTACTTTGCGATTTTATCACAACTTGTTTATAAATGTCGTTTCTTCAACAGTGTACTTGCTATCTGTTGATTAGTTGTGCGTCAGCTTAGTGATGGTAAAGAAAATTCCAACATCAGCAAAACAATATGATAAATATAAAGCACAAGTCGTCAGTCTAGCGTAACGTTTGGTGACAAGGGCCACCACAAAGTTTACATTCTGACGTAACATTTGACAATAAGGAACATTATAATGTTATAAGTCTAACGATGATGAGGACCACCACGACGTCAACAATTTAATGTAACGTTTGCTCGAAATTCAACAAACTAAAATAATCGAAGACAAATGTGTTAAAGAGAAGTTACTACCAGGGATTTTATCGATTATTTTTAAATGTGTTAAATTTTGTTTTTTAAGACATTATTAGCTTCCTCTTTGTTCGAAACTTAGGGAATATTTTATAAAATGTTTTACCAGTGCGTAAAATTTGATTTATTTTAGTTTCATTTTTAAAATGTTACTCTAGGATTGTTTTATTTAAAAAGTGTATGTATATATTTGTACTTCTAGATCAACTGTGTTAATATTTTAGAATATTACAGATATAACTCACTTTATTCTTTCTGTCTACAGAATTATCTCTTTTTAAACGTCCATGTAAGGATGAAATCACCCAGAGAAGATATTACACTCATTATTGGCGGCACAGGACCATGGCAGAGAAGAGTTTTTCTTTTGATTTTTTGTCGCGATTTTGCCTAATGCTTGGCATATTCTAGTAATAACATTTTTGGCTCCTATTATTGATCACTGGTGTGGCGGACGTCCAGAAGTTTTCCACAATATGTCAGAAGAAGAATGGAAGAACTTCAGTGTACCAGTGGTGGCTCAGGAAACAGGACAACAGTCGTTCAGCAAATGCTGGATGTATGACGTAATGAATAATACAAATTTGAACAATACTCGTGAAGTTCACTATTGTTTCGAGTGGGAATACGACCACACACAGTACAAGTCTTCAATAGTAGAACAGGTTTGTTAAAACTGAAAAAACGGTAAGCGATATGTGGATGTTTTTACTATCAGTAGTAGAACAAATTTGTTCAATAGAAAATTAAAATTTGGTGCCCTATACACGGGTTTCTAAAAAACATCAAATTGCATATCTTATTTCTCGTGATGACGAGAAACATTTTCTACATGCATACTTGTGTGTCTTTCTCTAAATCTGAGAAGAAACTGTAAACAAAAAAACTCAATCCACTGAAAGCTAAATTAGTTTTAGCTTAGTGAAAACGGACAGGCTTGATCACAATGTATATTGCCTTTTCTGTTTGACTTTCCATCTATGTTTTGTTCAATTTTTGTGTTTTAACACCGATTCTGTACTTTCAGTGGAACTTAGTCTGTAACAACTCGTGGATGATATCTTTGAGTCAGATGTTCTACATGTCAGGCTATCTAGTCTCATCGTTTATAACTGGCCAACTCTCGGATAGGTAAGCACATTTCATCGAACTAGAACATAATCTCACACTGATACAACTTTTAATAGCTAGCGACATATTTCAGATCTCTGACATTCATATTGATAAAATTATAAGTACATTTCATACAACATTCTTTCACATAGATAAAACTGATAGCTAGCGACATTACTAAAATATCTGAAATTCTCTAATACTGACAGATAAGGACATTTAATAGAACATTCACTCACTGATATACCTCTGACAGCTGAGGACTTTTTCTGACATTCTCCCACACTGATATAAATTGTTTTAACTGCTAGTTATATTCTTCAGTGCTGCTACAATAATGGTTAAATGTTTTACATTATGATGGCTGAAACTTTACACATCTATATTATTAAACGGGTTTGTTAGTTGTTACAAATTTAAAGAATTAAGATGACCACAGATGATAACATTTCTAGATAACCATATTTGTTATTATATTGCCTCAAGGATAGTGAGATTTTTGCCATTAATTACTTATTTATTTGGATAATTCTTTGCTTATTGTTCTTGAAAGGGGTAAGATTGTACATTGTTTTTGTTGCTATTGTTTATTTATTCATATTGTTTGTTTATTGTTTGGTAAAAGAAGCTATTTTCTCTTATTTACGTGAATATTATTTTCGACTCAATGTTTCAGAATCCATACTTACATTACTAGGTTTTAAGCCAGAGATATTAACAATCTTACATTAACAGTAAAGCTACCATACATACAGTGATTTCTTCACAAATGTTACGTTAGATTAGCTTGATTGCTCTATTCAGTCTCTTTACTTGACTCTCGTCTATACAAGAACGAATACGGTTGTTGTATATACAGGTTGGTTACTTGACTTTAGATTTTGTCAAAGGCTTTTTCTTTGATTGAAGTGTTTAACGTTTGTTGGCCAGACAGTTGTTTGTTTATGAAGGGTAAGACTGTTCTATATACTGTTTTTTTATGGCTCACTCATTGTATCCATATTTGAATCTGTGAACAAGGAACATATTTTATTTATTGCAACATCCGACATTTTTGTAAGTCTTAAAATTCCCATATTTATGTTTTTATCTTGTTCTATGTGTGGTTTCTATGTTAATATATTTAACTGTGACGTAGTAGCCTTCTTCTTAAGTGTGTTTTTCTGAATCATTTCGGAAAATCATTATTCATAGATTTTTACTGTAACGTTGTCAATAAACGTGTATGTGAAGTTTGAAAAATCCACTGTTAACAAAATGTATGTAATCGCTTCTTTCCTTCAAAATTATATTTAACATTCGTCATTTTCCTCAGATTTAACGATAGCATTCTCAGATAGTTTGAAATCGGTGAAGTGTCGTTTTTAGTTATTTATTTTTAGCATTAATGATCTTCAAGTAACTTCAAACAGTGTTACTTTTACTGATTCTAGGCTGATTTTTTTAAAATTAAAAATGTTTATTGCACCTCCATTTTGATCCATTAGTTTTTCAAATTTGTTAAAAAATTAAATATAATACAATAAAGGTTTCACAATTAACTTTTTTAGATGACTTCTCGCTAAGTTTTCGATCCTTTGCTTTTTGTCATAATATATAGACAAGAACATTCTGTTTACTATTTCATGGTTCACATGTTGTATCGTTATTAATACATGAATATATGGGTAAAATTTCATTTAACGTTTTTGTATTCATCGATGAGAGTTGTATTTCCATTAAAAATATATATATGGACAAGAAACAAGTTTTGTTTTTCTTAAGATATGGCCGTCGACCAATCATTTTATTAAGCATAGCAGTGGGATCTTTGTCTGGAATCTTATGCGCATTATCACCAAGTTTTATAATTTTCGTTATTTTGAGATTCTTTGTAGCCTTGGGCGTGACTGGCGTTGTAACTTCTTCATTCGTTTTATGTAAGTACTAATTTCTATATCTAGATTTTAGATCTTAACAAGTGACTTTAAGTGTTTAAAATTTAGCCCAGTCTATATTTAGATCACCAATCCTATTAAACTTTTTTTAGTTTACATTGCAGACTCTTCTGTATAGAGATACCTAAATATATAGTTAAGTTTCTTTGTTATCTTGTTTCGTGGAAGACTTTGAAGGCGTGTCAAAAGTTATTAATCAATGCCGACTGCAGGGAATAGTTAGATTTAATATTATGAAGAAAAATATATTTATTAAACGTTTTAGGTATAATGGATAATAGTTTAAAAATGACTGCGAAAATTCATGTAATAGTTATTACAGATATGGAAAAGTTGAATTTTTAAATATTAAAAACTTAGAGATGAAAATAATACTAACAAATGTTGTTGTTCAAACAACATTTTACCGTAAGAACTGTAATATCTATTTCAAAAATCTCTTATTTTAAACGAACTTTTACAAATGAATTTCACACAAAATTTTAGGTGATGAGAGAAAAGATTCAAATTCCATATTAAGTGACTCTTTTCTCTCTTAATCATAATATACAGTAAGTTATAGTATAGAGGGCTAGTTCGTTACAACCACAGTAAATTATAGTATAGAAGGCTAGTTCGTTACGACTACAGTAAATTATCGTGTAGTTAATTCCTTATTGTTAGATTGTGGAATTCCAAATATTGTTTATTTAAAAGTTGTTATTACTTTTCAAAAGATGTTTTTCCAAAGTTTCTAATTAAACAAAGATAAACAGTTTAATTTCTATCGTTATTTTCAAGGAATATTGTGTTAGTCTGGCCTACAGTGAAATATATTTCTCTTTAGTAATGGAAATTGTAGATCAGAGCCAGAGATCGACACTGGGAATAGCTTTTCAGATGGGATGGGGTGTTAGCTCTTTAATCCTCAGTGTATTGGCCTGGTTTATTAGAGATTGGACATACCTTCAACTGAGCATCAGCGTACCAATGTTAGCTTTAGCCGGACACTGGTGGTGAGTATTTTCTTTACCTTATCAACTTCAAACGTTATTCTTGTAGACACAGAGGACGGCGAGGTAGAAGCATACAAAATACAAAATTCACTTTATATTTTCGTATTGTAATTTCTCAAAACAGAACTCGAGATTTTAGTATCATTTGAAATATTGTTATAATACAATTTCTAGATGCTTATACATAAGTAGATATATACATCATTACATTATACGAAGTACATCATTTCTTCATTATTTACATTGTACTAATGCAGCTTATACATAAGTAGATATATACATCATTACATTATACGAAGTATATCATTTCTTCATTATTTACATTGTACTAATGCAGCTTTCAAGAAACTCTTACATTTAACTACGTACATAAAATGAATTTTGTGAACTTGGCTAATGCGCCGCTGTTGTAAACCGAATTTATGCTAATTATCTTTTTATATTTCCATCTGAGTTTTGTGTTTACTTGTTTTACTGTCCTCTGTGCGAAACTGTTTTTCCTTGCCTTCCTTAATGTCTTAACATTACACATGATATTTTATTGGAAACATTCTGATTTCTTTCCTTGAAAGATTATATAACATGACATTTTCTTGTTAGCTCTCAACCCTTTCGGAAAGGGTTAGGCATCCAATAAGAGGCTCAATATGTTGTTTTTATACATAGAAATATATATCTATTCATATAATAAACCTTCTTCTATAGATTGTAAAAAGTTTGATTACTCCACTCAGTGGTAAACCTGCGAACTAAAAAAAAACATTTCGATATTCGTAGTGAGCACAGTACACTGGGTAGGTTTGTGCTTAACGATAAACAATTTACTAGTATGTATAATATACTTTTTATATGTAAACCAAAGGTTAAAACTAAATCTTGCATGTATACCAAATATGCTTCTTTTCTTGTCTATATTTTCATAAATTAGATTGCTACTGTTTTCTTTTTGTATATAAATCATTACTTCTTTGTCACTCTCTAAGTGACCTTACTGGTAAGTTTATAGATTTATAGCAGTATAATTTTGGGTTCGACTTTCTTGTGATTAAAAATTGGACACGAAAGTTGTTTATTTTTCCATTTACTCTTTTTCACTTTTTGTTTGCTATTCATTGTATCACAGTGAAGAGATTTGTCATTTATTTTAGTAGTTTTACTTCTCCATAAGCATACGTTTCTTACATTTTACGTAATATAATTCTATCTCTTCTTAACTAATTTTCTGAGTATTGGGATATGACATGGCCTGGTGGTTAAGGCGCTCAACTCACAATCTAAGGGTTGAAGGATCAAATCCTCTTCACAGAATACGCTCGTCCTTTCATCCGTGATGGCATTATAATTTGACGTTCAACCCCGCTATATATTTATAAAATAATAACCCAGAAGTGTGCAGCGAGTTATATAGCCTAGTTGTCTTCCATCTAGTCTCACTCATAAATTAAGGACTGCTAGTGCAAATAGTCCTCCTTTGCACAAAATTTCAAACATAATAGACCTTAGTTGTTGATATATTTTTCATTCATTTAATTCCCACTTGTTCCTTTTTTTTTCCCTCATGTTTCGGCCAAGCACGGCCAGGTTGACATAGCGCTGGACTCGCCCTTTCAGCTGTGGGGGCGTTATGTGTGACAATCAATTCCACTATTCGTTGGTAGCCCGACACTTGGCAGTGCGTGGTGATGACTGTTTGCCTTCTTTTACGCTAAAGTAGGGACAGATAGCACTGATGTAACTTTGCGCGCGAAATTCAAAACCAAACTAATTTATATGCAAAAACGGCTCGTTTGGGTTGAGAAAATATTTTACATAGAAGAGCGAACAACGTTTCGACCTTCTTCGGTCATCGTCAGGTTCACACATACTTTCTTTCTTTCGTTAGTTCCATCTGGTTTTCCTTTTCTCTCTACTCTTAGTTTCCCATTTTTCCTCTTAATTCCTTTGTGAACCTGACGATGACCGAAGAAGGTCGAAACGTTGTTCGCTCTTCTATGTAAAATATTTTCTCAACCCAAACGAGCCGTTTTTGCATATAAATTTCTCAACAAGTGGGTTTCTCGACATCACTGAAAACCAAACTAAATGCTTTCTTTCGTTAGTTCCTTCCGGTTTTCCTTTTCTCTCTACTCTTAGTTTCCCATTTTTTCATACTTTCTTTCTTTCGTTAGTTCCATCTGGTTTTCCTTTTCTCTCTACTCTTAGTTTCCCATTTTTCCTCTTAATTCCTTCTTCCTTCTAATAGTTTTCCTAGCTAACTACGAACAATTATCTTGTTTTGTGTCTCACTGATTATTAATGAACATGCATAGATATTCACTTTTTCAGGATAATATATATATGTATATAAAAGACAGCTGATGTGGGAGTAGAAAACCTTTATTTGAAAATCACAAAAGAAATAACAATGTTTCAACCTCCTATGGTCAACATCAGGCTGAGAACAATATTTTAAAACGTGACCGTTGTTGATCACGTGCCGTCGAGTCGACAGTAATGATAGGTGTACAATTATAGGAAGAATTGTAAATATCTATTATATGGTAGTTAATATTAAAGTTCTTTCTTTGTTATTCATTTCTCGCTCCATGAATTTCTCAACATAACTTGGCCCGATTAATGTCCCAGAACGTGAATTAGTGGATTAAATTTCGCGTCCATTAGCAAAAGTAACAAAAATAGGACATTCCAACATGATTACATCAGAACGTTAAAATAGTTAAAGCCAATTACTACTGTTTAGTTATGGTTGCCCAAACCTTGTCGATGGGTTCCACTTACCATATCATTTTTAATTTCTCTGGTCTATCGCATCAAAATTATGGGTGGTTAGCAAGTATATCTCTTGTGCAGCTTTGTTTGAATATCAAAAACAAATTCTTCAAAATCTTTTTACTTTATAATATAGGTATCTAAATTTACTTTTATCATAATATCAGTCATAAGTTATTTTTATTATAACACAAGTTTTCCAAAATTCTTTGTTCTATTATAATACAATAAATTTTTTGTTTTGAATTAAGCACAAAGCTACACAATGGGCTTATTTTTATATTATAAGAACAGTATGACTTTTATTTTCAATATATTGCAATGTCATGTAATTTATTTTTCACATATTAGTACTTTAATTTTGGCTTATTTCTGTTTTCCTTTTTCATCATTGAGTTTGTCCGTTATTAAAGCTATAAAAATTTTAATCCAATGGTTCATAACTTACCTTCTCTGCAATACACACAGTACTGCTCTTTCGTTTTTTGTAATAAAGTAAAATCCCAATAGGTCAAACAAGAATAGACAAAGAATTAAAAATTAGCGACGACATTTTGCAGATACCTTTTGTGCAACTTTACATGAAATTTTAAAATATAAACATCTCACTTTTTGTATTTGGATACAATCATTGGTATTGCTTTAAACTTTTCTCTCAGATTTCTTCCTTTTTATAATAAGTATTCTAAGCGATAGAGAGTGAAATAGAGGTTGATAAATTCAATGGCATACATTTTCGTTTTCAAGGATATAGTTCCTTTTTTGTTTATTCACAATTTTTATGTTTTAGGCTTCTTCCCGAATCTCCTCGTTTCTTATTGTCTCACCGAAGATTCCAAGAGGCGGAACACGAGTTAAAGAAAGCTTTGATAACAAATGGAAAAGACCCTTCAAACCTACCGTCGATCATGTCCAAACTGGTTGCAAATGTGGAGAATGTAATTGTCTACGTATTTCAATGTCAATCATAACTAACATATTAAAATACCCTTTGGAAATTAGCGTGCGGATTTTTAGCATATTGCCTTGAGTTAGGTTAGAAATATGATTAGTGACATTTAAAACTCCTTCAAAATTATGCTTGAAGATATGGTTGCGGCGAGTTTTGTTTCATTGATAAGTGGGTTAAGGCGTTCGACTCGTAATCTGATGGTCGCGGGTTCGAATCCTGGTCGCACCAAATGTGCTCGCCCTTTCAGCCGTGAGGGCGTTATAATGTGACGGTCAATCCCACTATTCGCTGGTAATAGAGTTGGCGGTGGGTGGTGATGACTAGCTGCCTTCCCTCTAGTCTTGCACTGATAAATTAGGGGCGGCTAGCACAGATAGCCCTCGAGTACCTTTGTGCGAAAGCAAACAAACAATCACCTTACTAAAATTAAAAAGATTTTTTTAATATTTCAGTTCATGAAAAATTTGTTGGGCATATTATTATTAGATTTTTTTTTTATTTATATTGCAGGAAAATAGCACGTATAAAGAGAAGACAGTTTTGGATTTGTTAAAAGTTCCGAAATGGAGAAAAAAGTCACTAGCTATGTTTTCAATTTGGTAAGTTTGTTAGTGTCTTAATTTTAAAAATTTGTCTCTTATTTATTTGTTCTTGCAGTTTCTCGTATAACTGTTCTTACCGAGACATCTTCGTGCTAAGTTATACAATAATATTAAAGTTTATCAATTTGATCATGTAGTTATATCACTACACACCGAGTCTTTGAGTATCCGACATGTTTCGAAGTTGTTTCTTAATTTAAAATGTAACGTGCATCAAATAATTGTTTCAAAACTATGGCGAGAAGATATACAATGAATACGTATGCAGCAAAAATATTCTAGAAATATTTGAAAAGTTATGTTTTTGAGATATAACTTGCCCCAAATTTTAATATTATAGTAAACAGAAGTTGCGATTCTGTTAGATTGCTTATGGTTTCTGTTAAGAATCTACAATGACTTTTTAAGTACTAACTTTATGTTGGGAGTTCATAAGTTCTGATTTGTTCTAGAAACATCTCGTGGTATGGTAACTTCATGCACCAACAGAGTCGTAGCGAAATGTTTAGGTAATAGTAGGATAAGTTTAAACACTGGAAACTAAGCATCGTGGGAGTTACATATTATTAATAGTAGAGAATGTGAAATTGATAAAAATAAGATAACACCCGAACAGCTATGCCAATATTAACATTCTTCATTATATAACATACTCCACTCTGTAAAAAAATCTCCTATTAAGACAGACATTTTTTAATACTATAGCCTTCCAAGTTGTGACTTTAGAACTTTAGTAAATATGATTAAAAACAAAAAGTTATCGTTGAGTTAGGAGTAACGCGAAACGCTTTTTAATTTATTTTACTTGGTATTTCGAGTTTTACAAAAAAATATCCTGCTTCATATAGCTATTAATATATACAAAATTCAGATATAATTGTTGTCTGCGCTATATAGTAAAACTCTACAGAAGACAGTTGATGGATAACCGTGAGTACGTGAAATACGTTTTACTCTATATTTGCTTTTGTATCTTAGTGCATAAGTTATCAACTAACTCTTATGTCCGCTCTATGTCAAAGACTCGAGCCTACAAATTGTGATTAAACATACTTTCAGTTAAAAGGAATGAAAACTGTAATGTGCAATGACCTGATGCTGGTAAAAATAACGTAAAATGTTTTTCTTGCACAACTCTGATTTTGAAATTCGTAACTCGCTGAGAACAGAAAAAAAATAAAAATAAAATTTGGTTTCTTAACGCTAGAAAACATTAGAGATGCGAAGAGCCTCACACACACTAAAGATAGAAAGTTATTTGTATAATTGTCACGTCGTGTTTTAACATCTTATTTTAGGAAATTTAAGCTCTATTAAAGTACAAGGAAAAAAAAGACTGATCTGAACGACAAAACGACGTAATATATTTATAAAAGTGAAAGTTAATATTTTATCACTTCATCAGGTTTGCCATTTCCTTCATTTACTTCGGATTATCTTTCAATACTAATAATCTCGGAGGAGATCCGTTCCTCAATTTTCTTATTGCGGCTGCAGTAGAGTTTCCATCATACTTTGGGACAATCTTCGTAGTGAAACGTCTGGGGAAAAAATTTCCCCTTGTGATATCAGTAATTATAGCTGGAGTTGCTTTGTTGTTGATTATTCCAGTTCCTTACGGTAAGAATTTATTTTGAAATTTAAATATTTAATTCTTTGTACAAACAGTATTAAGGAATACCGGAAATCTGTAATTTACCTTCATGTGGTGTGTGTGTGTGTGTGTGTGTGTGTGTGTGCGCGCGTATATATAATCCGTTTAAACCACAGTGTAAATAACCAAAACCAGCATTTTTAGAATCTATAGAACAAACCATTACACGTTAAAGATCAGCCTAACGTAACTGTACACGTTTAAAATATTCAAACTAGCTGGTCGCTAATAACTTTAGAATTAATAATACTACTACAAAGGAAATTATAAAACAAACGTCATAATTAGAAGTATTAAATTATTTGCCTTTTAACGAATAATTCCACTGCTTTAGAATATTTCTCATTTTTAGCCAGCACTCTGACCTATATAATTTGTAATCTAATAAACAAAAACAAAGTCCAAACAAATAATCAATAACGCTGCACAAATCAAAAAGCTCCCACAGGGCACAGGTTAGGGTATAAAATGTGCCCTAGGTTGTGGAGGTGGCAACGGGGATAGGACTCAAATTGCGGTTGATGATACACTGTTCATCAGTCTTGCATGAAGAAATTCGGGTAGTTGTGGGAAAGTGACTATTTTCCAAAGTATAAATAATAATAAGGTACTACCACTTGGGGGTAAGATAAACTTACCTCCCGAAGCTTGCATTCCAGCTTCCATTATGGTAGTAAAGCACTAATTAGCAGCCCAGTAGACAAATGATACTGGTATAAAGGTCCTAACCAGTTGTCTAAACTGATTAATATAACTCCCAACCACCACTAATAAAGTCCATTGTGACTATTAGACTCTAAACAAGCCTTTATATGTGATACGCTCTCCATCCGCATAAAGTGTCAAGTTGTTTTAAATGATCCTATTAACAACTAAAAATAATACTTTCATTAAAGTTTCTTTAATTTTTACTTTTATTTAATAATTCTTATTTATTATAGAATATTTTAATAAAATTACCTTGTGTACATAATTTTCATATGTCATTAATTGTATAATTCATCATATCTCCAGACTTATTTTCATTTATATTATTATTTTTCCTGTTACGTTGTTAAATTAGTCATATCGTCTAGGTTGTCGTCATTCTGTGTGACTCTCATACTGTTATGCGTTCGACTCATAATCCGAGGGTCGCGGATTCGCATCCAGGTCGCGCCAAACATGCTCGCATTTTCAGCCGTGGAGACGTTATAATGTGACGGTCAATCCCACTATTCTTTGGTAAAAGAGTAGCCCAAGAGTTTGCGGTGGGTGGTGATGACTAGCAGCCTTTCCTCTAGTCTTACACTGCTAAATTAGGGATGGCTAGCGCAGATAGCCCTCGAATAGCTTTTGCGCGAAATTCAAAATAACAAATAGCATACTGTTATTTTGCACATAACATTGTCAGCTATATCGTAAGATTATTATTATTAAAGTTCGTTTGTAATAGTTTTTCTCTTACTACGATTGTTTTTTTTCGCTGTTAATTAGTAATATTGGTTTAATTTTCCACAGAGTTCGTGTGATTATTATCTGTTTATTTTCCTTAAAACTGTTATTGTGTGTTATTAAAACTGAAATTGTTAGTTGGTGTAGTTTTATTTTCTTAGTAATACTTTGTTTTCTGAACGTGACGTTGTTATAGTCCATTAGAAGTGTAAGTTTTTAATTTTTACTTTCTTTAGAGTTGGTGTGGCTAAAGGTCACAATATCAATGGCCGGGAAGTTAGCGATTACAGCTTCGTTTACCATTGTTTACGTTTATTCTGCAGAAATCTTTCCTACTGTAGTACGAAATATTGGTGTAGGAACAAGTTCGGCTTGCGCTAGACTGGGCTCTATGTTAGCTCCCTTTGTTAAAGAATTGGTAAGAATTCTTCTTAAACCGATATTACATAAATACCTCAGAAATTGACAGGTAAAATATGGATATTTATATTAGTAAAAATACAAAATATCATCTAGAGCTTTTAATTACGTAAATTTAATTTATAAATATATAGAAAATTTTCACAAATATGAAACGCCTCCTATTTTATGCTTCTATTGTAACAACCGCCTTTACAAAATTACTAAATAATGACCGTAAAATTAAAAACGCTAGACTTCTACTTGAAGATAGTTTAATTCTTGATAAACACCGATATTTGTAAACGTAGCATGATCTGTTTTTGGTGTACACTTCTGGACTTTATTGTGTTTTTATATCAGTCTAGCATGAAGTGTTGTTTTAACATTGTATCAATCCCGTTTCTTACACCAAAAGTGAGTGATAATTATGACTAAAGCACCAACATTTTCTTCCTGTTGTAAGGATCTGTCGAACCTGTTGTTGTACTCTTCTTATTTACAAGATGTTTTTTTTTTAGCCATCAGACACCAGAACTAGATGGAACTAGTGATTAAAGTATGTTCATGTTTTCAGGGTACAGCTGTCCACCCAGACGTGCCATATGGGTTGTTTGGAGCGCTCTGCTTACTAGCCGGTTGTCTTATTTTAACCTTACCAGAGACACACAACAAACCCATTGCCGATACTCTACAAGAAGAAAATAGCATCGATTAAATCTTGCGTTGAAAGCGAAAACTAGTCTTACCACAACAGTTCTTACTAAATATAATGTTATTTTCTTATAACAGTAACAGGTTTGAAATATACTTTTGTTTGCAGAACTGAATATATTGTAAACTGTGTTATCACGATAAAAATTTCTGTACTTTTAAAATAAACATAATACACTTTCCGCAGTTCAAGTACGGTCTTTATATCTCAAGATAAACAAATTAAACGCAGTAAGACTGTGACAACGTGAAACAATGTTCAAGTATATACGATCATCAGACACTAATGGTTAATTTCTAATTTTCTTCCAGAACTAAAAGATATTAATTACCAATAATTGTCAGCCTATATTTCGTCTGTTCTTCTCTAGACAGATGGATTATTGCTGGGTTAGTGTATTTTCCTAAATTAGCCGATTGTGTAGATTTATACTTAATCCAAAACAACTATCGCTCAGTGGGACAGCGGTAAATCTTCAGATTTACAACTCTAAGATCAGGGATTCGACTCCCCTCGGTGGACACAGCAGATAGCCCCAAGTGGCTTTTCTGTAAGAACACCCACACAAAACAACAACAACACAATGCGTTGGACTGTACGTTCACAACACGTGCATTAAATATTATCTCCTCCTTACTAAGTGTTTAGAATATAGTTATCCCGAAGAAGGACGTTATATTATTTAATAGCAACATTTAAGAGACTGTAGACGTTAGTCAACAAAAAGAAAGTTTCTCTCTGTAGACCATTCAAATAAACTCCAGAAATCAGCGTATCATAAGCAACTATCGCAAGTTAAGCACTATTTTGAGTTATATTCAATCGTTAATGACCATACAAAACTTAGTGACATTTATCAAAATCCCAAACAGAGGCTAATCTTAAACGTGTGAAGAACCGAGCGATTATCATGCCTGAATATGGATTCGATGTCTCGCAGTTGACGCCTTGTAATCTCAACAGCATAAAAATTTAAAAATCTCGTTGTTTGGGTAAACATTAAAGTGACGGTCAAATCGCACGCAAATCTTATGTTAGAAGTGGGTAATATTGACGGATTGCCTAGAGAGAGGTTGTAGATCTTATTTTGATGATAAGTTCCCTGATGCTCAGCTTAAACCAATTATTCCTTTCTAAATATTTGTTTGTATCTTTTATTAAGAAAAACCACCAAAATCCAGTTCTGAATAAGAAATCATATGTATAGTAATACATAACGAGTAAATACTTATAGAAATGTATACATAAAAAAAGATGAAACTTTATTTACTATACCACAGATTTAGTAGTGAGATAAACAAAGCATTATGCGTGAGCATCAAAAATATAATAACAGATTTAGCAGTCACATAAAGAAAGCATTATATAAATAGAATAGTAATACAGAACAAGTAAACACTAAAACAAATATGTGAGCAAGAAAAATATGATACTATATTATTTATTACACCACAGATTTATCAGTCAGATAAAGACAACATATGTAAGTGGAGTAGTAATACAAAACAAATAAATACTTTTACTAAATCATGAGCAAGAAAAACGTGGTACTATATTATTTATAACAGTGCAAATTTATCAGTCAGACAGAAAAAGTATTACGTAGGTAGAGTAGTAATATAGAACAAGTAAATACTTATACAAATGTGTGAGCAAGAAAAAGATGGTACTATATCGTTTATTTTTTACACTGTACATTATGTTTTATAAAAATAGTTGAAATTCTCTCCACCTCTGGTGACTTATCTATAAGCTGGAAGGCTTGTAACGCTGAATATCTGGTTTCAATCTTTTTGGTGTTTAGTTAGGGGCTTAACAACAGTAACAAAACTGAGTAAAGTGTAAGCTGGAAGGCTTGTATCGCTGAATATCTGGTTTCAATCTTTGTGGTGTTTAGTTAGGTGCTTAACAACAGTAACAAAACTGAGTAAAGTGTAAGCTGGAAGGCTTGTATCGCTGAATATCTGGTTTCAATCTTTGTGGTGTTTAGTTAGGTGCTTAACAATAGTAACAAAACTGAGTAAAGTGTCTGTCTTATTTTTATTTATTTCTGTTATTACATGACAGTCATTTTTAAAACTGAATGAATTGAATACTCCACAATACTGCTTTTACTTACGAAAACTGACTTTGTTTTAAAAGGCATATTACAATCAATATAAAGTTTTCCCGTAAATATTTTAACATTAATGGAATTACACTGAAGTTTCATTAAATCACCTTATATTATAGAAGAAAAACCTTAGATCGAATTAGTGATTATAATTTAACGATTTTTGTTTCTGTAACTACAATGAGTAGGTTTATGTCCATTACATTATTTTAATTATAGTGTAAATAATGTTATAAACATTAAAAATATTTTGTCAAACATTGTGACAATGAAAGACAGGTTTGTTGTTGTTAAGTGTAAGAAAGAAATAACTCAAAACTAACCTTCTGTTCTGTTACTCGTTGATTGTTTATAATTTCTATAATGGCAATGTTTAGAATGACTTCACGGTAAGTTGTCTTGTTGGTTATGATCAGCGGTCTGTTATATACACCCTCTCTGGACACCTTGTTAAAATAAACAGAACCCTGAAACTGTATCTGTTCTAAGAAAACAAAAACTTATCACTTATTAGTTAGTTAAACGTTAACTTACTTTTGACGTATGTTAACTGGTTAATTTAATGTTACTTTTCCCCTTTGTACCACATATCATATATATATATTTGTGAATTTTTATCTTTGGTTAACTGTTTCCCTAAAACATACTACGTATATATTTATATTAATCATATTATTTACTATTTATAGTACTTGTACAAAGAGCTTATATAAATATATCTTTAAATATGTTTAATCATTTTTATCTCGTACGCTAACAAAAAGGTCTTTTCACTACTACATTCCATTCAGTCCAAACTTACAGTTCCTTTACCTGATTGATTGCAGAAAGAAGATCTGTCTTTTTTCTTTGGTCATTCTGCTTTTCATTCATTGTCATTCCACATTCTGGGTAGTCTAAAGTTGTTGGCCATGAGCCCAAATCTAACTGTCTGGACAAAGCCTTTACAGTGATAACCGTAAGGTCAAAATAGAATGCCCTGTCAATCTAAATAATATACTCCATCATTACAAATGTTTAACAAATAAAAAGTAGATGTTGTGAAAGGCTATATCGTGTACACGATGGTTTAAACAGTGATTAATATCTTGTAAATGTTGATATAAACACGGATCACACAACAGAAACAATTATCACCACACGTTTTTATCACCAAACATTACGGTCTCCTCTGAAATATAAGGAAAATATAGTTGTTATCAACTGTCGATGCTCAGTCAAGTGAAAATCGAAGTACGTACAGCACTCAGTCATTCCATAATGCATTATAATTCTTCTGTTTAGGTTTATTTATAAAAAACAACAACAGAAGAAATAAGCATCTTTATATAGTTTACTTTTATATATAAGAATCAGTGTCTACCAAACTAACCAGTTATTATCCTTAGCATCTATATATAGCTTAGTTTTAGTTATAAGAATCAGTCACCACTGAACTAGCCAGTAATTATACTTAGTATCTTTAAATAGTTTAGTTACACATATAAGAATCAGTGGCTACTAAACAAACCAGTTATTATCCTTAGCATCTATATATAGCTTAGTTTTAGTTATAAGAATCAGTCACCACTGACCTAGCCAGTAATTATACTTGGTATCTTTAAATAGTTTAGTTACACATATAAGAATCAGTGGCTACTAAACAAACCAGCAATTACCCTTAGTATTCCTATATAGTTTAGTGTTATATATAAGAACCAGTGTCTACTGAACCAACCAATTATTATCATTAGCTTAGTTTTACATATAAGTGTCAGTGGCCACTGACGAAACCAGTAATTATACTTAGAATACTTATATAGTTTAAACTTATATATACGTATAAGTCACTACTGAACTAACCAATTATTATCCTTATATAGTTTAGTTATATATAACAATCAGGGGAAACTGAAGTAACCGGTTATTATCCTTAGCATCTTTATACAGTTTAGTTTTAGCTATAAGAATCAGTCACTGCTGAACTTACCAGTTATTACCATTAACAACCTTACGTAATTTAGTTTTATATATAACAGTCAGTGACTATTGAACTAACTAGTTATCATCCTTATATAGTTTAGTTTTCTATATATGAATAAGTGGCTATTCATGTAGCCACTTATTAATCTTAGCATGTATATATAGTTTAGTTTCATATATAAGAATCAGTCACTACTGAATTCACCACTCATTATCCTTAGCATCTTTATATGGTTTAGTTTTCGATATTAGAATCAGTTACTACTGAACTAACCAGTTATTACCTTTATTATTCGTACATAGTTTAATTTCATATATAAGAATCAGTTGCTATTAAACTCACCAGTTATTACCTTTATTATTCGTACATAATACAGTTGCACGTTAGTCGCCGAGCGTCGTCCTGTGTACACAAATACCATAAAGTAATAGTCGTCGAAAAGTATATGTATCAAACACAGTCTATATACTTTCTTCAACTACGTAGGTAATTTTCAACCAGTCTTTCTTGGCAAAAATGCATACATATCTTAAAGTAGTTGATGTAAATCACAAGAGAGTTGAGACTGAACACAGTTCTAGACACGGTAATACTACAGTGTACAAGTCAATAGTTCAGTTTAATGCAAGTAAGAAACATATCCTTCTAGTGCAGAAGAAAACATTATTTCTAAACAACCTTTGTTATACATTACAGAGAACAGTAATTATAAATAATTTAAAACATTAATAGCCATTGAAAGAAACCCAATAAAGATCTATGAATTAATGATATTAAACATAAAGTGTCACAGTTTTTAACAGTTTGTTTCACGTATAGTATTACATGAAGTGTTTTAACAGTTTTAACATCAACTTGTTTTAAAGAAAAGCTGTCATACGAAGAAGCAATGTTTAAGTGTCATGTTTCACGCATTATTTTGTTTTAACATCAGAAACATTTTAAAATAGTCCGTAAGTTTAACCGTTTGGTCTATCAACTTTTCATAAACAGCAAAACCAGTAGTTTATAATATATTAAAATAAACACTTCATAGAAATATTAAGAGTTTATATCCAAATCTGTGTGTGTAATTGTTAACTTTGTCTTAATGACGTTACACGAACGAGTAGAAATTATCTTGTTTAAAAGTTTCTAAATACTAAAACATATTGTAATGAAATGGTTCAACTTACTTTTGTAACAAAAAAACATGAGTAACCTTTTCCAGTCATACGCTTAGAGACAGCCTAAAAGTAATATTAGAAAAGATACAGGTTTCTGGACAGTACAGTTATGTGTATAAAGAATCTAGACACTTATAAGTATCACATTTTCTCTGCCACCAACTAGTTTGAATATGAAAACTAATGAATATCTACGATTTAGAACTTCGACAGGTAGTCACGATAAAACACTTTCATCCCACTCAGAAGACACTGCCTTATCAAATTGATTTCTATAATTCACTTAAAGCACTTGAAAGATGGTCCATTATTAAATATATTTTTATAATTAACATAAAACACTTTCATCCCACTTAGAAAATGCTGCCTTATCAAATTGATTCCTATAATTCACTTAAAAGCACTTGAAAGATGGTCCATTATTAAATATATTTTTATAATTAACATAAAACACTTTCATCCCACTTAGAAAATGCTGCCTTATCAAATTGATTCCTATAATTCACTTAAAGCACTTGAAAGATGGTATATTATTAAAATTGATTCCTATACTTTAATTCCCATACATGTATCTATTTTTACCCCTATTTAAAAATAAAGTAAAGTAAGTTTTCAAAAACTGATAAAATTCAAACATTGATTCTCTACTTACAGCAGCCAAAGTCTTATTGATGGTCGAAAGATTGCCAATGACAAAAAAGTTGACAATTCCAGAATATTTATATAAGTTATTAATGGTTTCACCAATTTCCTCTTCCGTTTCTTTCAGTTTTCTGATCACGTGACGAATTGGTTTATTTTCTTGTAAAGTACTGTATTTATCTTCCAGTGCTGCTGACAAAAAAGTACCATACAATGAAACAACAGTGTGAAATATTTAACCTGTAAAGTAAAAGGCCCAATAAACATTGTTTTTACGAACCTATTGAGTCATCATGAAGTATTCCACAAGTCTTAATAACATCAAGAGAGGCTACATCGCTAATAACATCAGAAATCACATCTGCAAAGGATGAGACTGGCACCAAAAATCCAGTATTCACAGTTCTGGAAGATTCTTCGGGAATTAGCTGATTCCTGTTTGTAGTGACTGTTGGAATACCGAGATTTGGGGCGATTTTCTTTACTATTGGTATGTTCTCAGTGGACTTCCGGTATCGATCGGAAGTGACGTCTATGAGAACCGTAGGTTTCTGGGGTCCAGACATAATCTGTTTACAAACTAAATGTACAGAGAAGTTTATAACTCACTATTTCCATAACACAAATAACAACATCTAATATTCCGTGAAGAAACAGACAAGCCAGCAGTAATTCTCAGTATCCCCCAAAACTCCATTGTTTCCTTGACACTTGTATATAATTTCAACTTGCATTATTTTGTCTTACAATTTCACTCCTGATGCTATGGTCGAATCATGTACCGTATATCCACTGAATTAAAAATGAATGTAATTATGTATCTCTTTTAACGTCGGGTGTTATTTATTTATGTTGAACAAATAATGTTTGTTAATGTGTACAGTTGAACTATTTATATATCATAGCTGAGTCTTTCTCTGCTTTATGCCTTCTAATTATGCCTTAAAATTCTAAATGTACAATAAATATGTTATGACTTATATATGTATATATTAACAATCCTATATGTACAATAAGTATATTGTGACTTATATATGTATACATTAACAAATATATATGCACAATAAGTATTTGTTACTTATACATCTATGCATTAACAATTATATATGTACCATAAGTACGTTGTGAATAACATATATTATAAAAATTTCGTAGGTACAATATGTATATTGTGACTAATATATGTATAGCTTAACAATTCTATATGTACAATAACTATATTGTGACTTATAAATGTATACATTAACAATTATATGGGCAAAATAAGTTTTTGTGACTTATTTGTGTATACATTAATAATTTTATATCTACAATAACTATGCTCTGACTTATATATGTACATATGAACAATTCTATATGTACTATAAGTATTTGCGACATATATATATATATGAAGAACTATATATGTTCAATAAGTATGTTGTGACTTATATTTGTATAAATTAACAATTATGTATCTACAATAAGTATTTGTGACTGACATATATGTATATATTAACAATTGCATATGTACAATAAATATGTTGTGACTTATATATATATATATTAACAATTCTATATGTACAATAAATATATTCTGACTTTATATGTTATATTAACAAATCTATATGCACAATACGTATTTGTTACTTATGTATGTATGCGTTAACAATTCCATATGTACAATGAGTGTTGTGTCTTATATATGTATACATTAACAATTCTATATATACAGTATGTATATTGTGATTTATATATGTACATATTATCATATCTATACTTAAAGTAAGTACATTGTGACTTTAGAGTTTTGTTTAATAATTATGCATGCATTGTGGATGATGGCATTAGGAAATAAAGCGATAAGGATCATGTTGGGGTACCAGTACTATCACACAATTCGTACACAGGAGTTTTGTAACGGGTCAGAAAACAAGGTCTTCATTTCTCTGGCAACGTTTCACAACACAGTTTCTAAAATATCTCTGGAACTCACCTCTGCACAAGTTTTTTTTTCCCACAACATTTCAGTTCAGCTGTAATACATCTGCAGCTAGATGGTTAACGGTGTATTATAAGTGTTGCATATAAGATTTATGTGCATTCTGGTATATGGATTACTTAAAGCAAGCTGGGAGGTGATGTATGATATAGACTTAACAACCATACGACGGAGCAGTTCAAATTGTTCTGCACGGTTCATGTAACTGTTAAGTAGAGAATGATGAATGATTCAATGGTTACGTAAGGTTCTAAAGTTGTTTCATTGTAATATATGTATTTCATCCCCTTCTGTCGATAAATATTGTAATGAAATTGTATGTTTGTCTGTTTGCTAACTCCTCTTACACCGATTAACCAATCACCACCAAATTTGGCCTGCTGACTCCTACCATCCCCAGAATTAATATGAAGGGGAAAATATTCCACTAGGTTTCCACAAAAACTAGTTTTAGGTTTTAATTCACTTTCTGTTTTCAAGTAATACTCAAAACTATACATCGTCGCTTAATAACAAAACTATCATGATATTGTTGTCAGGCCAACAATGTGTATGTCGAACAAGTTAATTTGTTGCTTATATTTATTTTCTCTGTGTTTAGTAACATCGGTGGTATCAAAGCAAACGGTTCAATTCAGAAACCCCTTCTTAAGTTAAAGCTAAAGGAATAGACATTCCCTAATAAATGTCAAAATTATTAAAGGTTGTGTGAAAGAGCAGTTCTTGTACCTTAATTAATAATGCCTACTACATAAGCGACACCATTCGTGACATAAACGATACTGTTCGTGACATACTGATACCGTTCATGACATAAATGGTACTATTCGTGACATAAATGGCACTGTTCGTGACATACTGATACCGTTCATGACATACATGACACTATTCATGACATAAATACTACTATTCGTGACAAAAACGACACTGTTTATGATATACATGACACTGTTCATGACATAAATGGTCAATTACTGCACCCCTAGCGTCATGTTTGCTGATTTACAAAACTAGAAACCGGGTATGATATTCTTGATGAGCAGAGCACAAATAATCGTTTGTGTAGCTTTGTTCTTAACTTCGCACAAACAACTAATTATTACAAAAAGTTTCCGAACAGGAATTCATCTACATCTCAAGTGTCGGGTCAGGACTCCAGTTACAGGACTGTAAATTGTCCAGCTGGATTCCTAAATTCTCTCCAACCACAAATCACATTTTCGAATTAAAAGCTGGTTTTTTTTTTTATTGTCCTTTCAGGTTTGTGGTGCAGTGGAGAGATTTACACATTCTGATAGAAAAAAATTATCTTAACACTCCACACATATATATAACTATTGTGATATTAATATCAAACAGTTGTGTATATTAATTAATCTTGAGAATGCCGCAACGACGAAACGTTGGTTAAAATAAAATACAAAAAATATGTAAAGGTCTTTTTTTCTGAACATTTTATCTAAAGGTTGGTTCACCAATATCGTTGATCCTCCGTTTTTCTGAACATTTTATCTAAAGGTTGGTTCACCAATATCGTCGATCCTCCATTTTTTTCTGAACATTTTATCTAAAGGTTGGTTCACCAATATCGTTGATCCTCCATTTTTCTGAACATTTTATCTAAAGGTTAGTTCACCAATATCGTCGATCCTCCATTTTTCTGAACATTTTATCTAAAGGTTGGTTCACCAATATCGTTGATACTCCATTTTTTCTGAACATTTTATCTAAAGGTTGGTTCACCAATATCGTTGATCCTCCATTTTTTTCTGAACATTTTATCTAAAGGTTGGCTCACCAATATCGTTGATCCTCCACATTATGTACAAGTTTTATTCTTTACTGCCACATGTCATTTGGTCATTCCAAAGGTGCTCTCCGTTAGTACAGCGGTAAGTCTACAGATTTACAACGCTAAAATCAGGGGTTCGATTCCCTTCGGTGTGCTCAGCAGATAGACTGATGTGGCTTTGCTTTATAAAAAAAACACAAAAACACACGTTCCAAAGGTGAAGATGTCTTCATTTCACAACTTCCTTTGCTACCAAGATATTATCCTTTTGAGTTTAGAAGGCTTCAGACCTCAGTTATAACTTGTTTTGCAATTTCAGTTCATAAGACTCAATGTTAAAGTTTAAATGTTCCTAACTTGTTCCTAAAGCAGCCATACTTTTCATACGGTCATTTCTGTATAAAATAAATGTTCAAAGGTTGGATCTCATCAGAATCTGTTTATATTATCAGAAAGAGGAAGAATGGCCATTGCATTATATCAAAATGCTTTAATTATAGTGTAATTTTTCTTAATCAAAAGTTCGAAGTAAAATTGAAATGTTACGACTATTATTAAATACAAGCTATGTTAGATGTTGTCCTAATCACATAGAGTAAAATTATAAGAGGATGAGAAAGAAAAGGCTTTTTAGAAAAACAATGGAGAAGCATGAGAAAAAAAGCACTAGATAATTTCTTGGTAAATGTAAGCCTCTGTTTTGGCATGGGCAAAAACAAATTTACAAAATTTACAAGTGCCGTGCAGAAATGGAAATTTGAATTTTGTTTTAATTTTTATTTGCGATTTACACTAAATAAAAGGCACAAAATCATAAAATATCAATTCTAAAATATTTAAAAATAAAAATTGTAGAAATAGAAATATAATTAAACTTTAGAATGCTTTGCAGACGTGCGCACTATATCTGAAAAACGCTCACCGCTATGAAAATAATATTGGTGGTATGGTTTTTTCTTAACGAATGCATAAATGAAATACGTAACTTATGAGTCATGCGTTCTCTATTTTTTTAAAGTGTTTCTAACAACAAAATTCTGATACATTACAGCCCAGCATGGCCAGATGGTAAGGGCAGTTGTTCTGATCTCCGTCCCACCAACTATGTGTTTTCAGCCGTTGGACAGACCACAAGATGGGTGGTGATGACTAGCTGTCTTCATTTTAGATTTTCTCTGTTAAATTTGGAACGACTAGTGCAGGTAGCCCTCGTTTATCTTTGCACGAAATTAAGACAAACAAACCAATCCATTCCTTTTTTTATTGAATAAGTGAGTATTTGAATGATGTATGTTTGTTTTTTGAATTATGCGCAAAGCTACTCGAGGGCTATCTGCGCTAGCCGTCCGTAATTTAGCAGTGTAAGACTAAAAGGAAGGCAGCTAGTCATCACCACTCACCGCTAATTCTTTTGCTACTCTTCTACCAACGAATAGTGGGATTGACCGTCACATCATAACGCCCCCACGGCTAATAGGGCGAGCATGTTTGATGCGACCAGGATTCAAACCCGGATTACGAGTCGAACGCCTTAACACGCTTGGCCATGCCGGATCTTTGAAAGAAGTAAATTATAGAGATTGTTGTTTTTTTATAAGTGTATATTTGAAATAAATTAATTGTACCTCGAGATTATTTAGTAAGAATATATTTGAAATAAAAATTAGAATTCTTTGTTTCTTTTTGAATAATTGGATATTTAACATAACAGTATTATTGATCATGTGTTTTAATTAAGATTATTTAGAATGATCAAATTCTGACTAGTAGGTGTTAATTAGCGTAAACGTATATAAAATGTATTAATTAAATTCTTATGTGATATCTTTACTATTTAGAACAACAGAATACTGGTTTAGGAGTTCTTTAAATAAATATATACTTCACTCTCACCTATACATCAATAGTTGACACTAATTCATCACTAATATTCCAGTAGATTTTAAAAAGTAGAAATGATATAAGGTCTTTTCTCTTGAGATGTTTAATTCATAAAACGCTATTTTTCAAATCCTTTGAAAACTTTATAGTGCAAGATGTTATTCGAATAACAGATCCTTACTCATGTGTCTTCTACTCTTTCATACACTTTATAATTCTCAACAAAAACTCGAAAATATTCACAGTTTATGTGAATGTTATAAGTAGAAATACCAAGTTACAGTTTATTTTCTTTCGTAAATACAAATGTCCTACAGTGGTATGTTAACCTTAGTAATCTTAAAGAATTATTAGAATACCGTAAATTCCGGCGTATAAGTCGAGGTCTATAAGTTTGGCCTAAAAAATCATGATTTTGACATGTACCTGCCGTATAAGTCGACCCCCTTCTCTGGCTCAAATCGCTTGGTCGGAATATTTCAGTCGGCATCAGCGGCGAGGTGTAGCAAAGGAAGTGATATTCAATAATCAACTGCGTCATCAGCAGACTTTGTCAGACGGCGCCATTTTCAAGAATTCTTATTATCCGCTGTGACTAGCTACGCCTCGCCTCTGGTCGGCATAAAAATGACAGATTTGCACTTTACAATAGAGAGCAAAAGTTCTGTCACTACGTGTTCTGAAAATTCATTTTTGCTGACTCATTCGTGCGCTTCGCCGCGCTTTCACTCACGTGACGTTTCGTTTGCCAAAGTAAAGTGAGAAATCTGCGTTGATTGGCCAACATGACATGCTTGCTCGACAAATAAGGCTTTCACTAAAAGAAGAAGTGTCACGTTTTATGCACCTTACGGTATTCCTGTCTAGACAAATTTATTGATTTTCTTTTATCTGGTGTGTCTAACCTTGCTACGCTTAGCTAGGAAATTAGCTGACCAATCGGCTCTGAATGAATTTTTAACTGTCTATCCAGTTTCAAAATGTCAGTTACAAATTTCAGTGACAAATTTTAAAATAATTATAAATCTTTAAACAAGCAAGATGTCCAGTCAACCACGAAGAAGGATGAAATATGATGCAGCATTCAAGATAAAAATCGTTCAAGCAGCCAAAGACAGTAGCTTAAAAACATAATGTTATTATAGGTCATCCACAAAAAAAAAGATGATATATAATAACATTATTTTTATTACTTGAGAAACATAATGCTATCATATGCCATCTACAAAAAAGATGGTATATAATAACATTATTTTTATTACTTAAAAAACATAATGTTATATATACCATCTACAAAGAAGATAATATATAATAACATTATTTTTATTACTTAAAAACATAATGTTATTATAGGTTATCCACAAAAAAAAGATGATATATAATAACATTATATTTATTACTTGAGAAACAAATGAATAGTACCAGTTTCTTCGGTGTCAGAAGAATCAACTTTAACCTCAGTCACACTTCCAATATCGATAGTAGAGGAATAGGTGAGGGCTTCTCGAAAGGTGTTGATGACCTTTTCATCTGAGGTGTCAGCAGTCACCACTAATAACGGATATAAAGTATTGTCATTAAGCAGCACAATAAAATATGTTTCAATTCAAAATTACCAAACCTGTTACTGAGATTGAAAACTAATATCATTTTATTCACAATAAACATTTGTTCTCTCAATTCCATGATAAAATGTTTAACGTGAAGAAATAATTATAGTTTACACGTGGATCCAGAGTTATGAGAATGATCTGGTAAATATCATTCTTTCTTCAAAGGGTTCGTGCATATAAATACTTTAAGTTAGCCTCGAGTTCGTATCACACCTCTGTTAGTCTGCTAAATTCCCTGAAAATATGTAATAATACATTGAGAATGCATTTGTCTTGAAGCATGCGATACTATAATAAGCCATCGTTCTTTGCTAGAAAATCATAAACTAAACTTCTTTCTACTGATGTAGTGATCCAAGATAAGTTTTATTAATGTCTACATACTCTTGACAATACAGACCCGCAAATTTAAACTTCATAAAAGTTGTTTTGATTTTAATAATGGATTATCCGTAATTAATTTACGCAAATTTCGAAAATAATATTTTTTTTTCTATCACGTAAAGAATATTTTTACAAATACAGAAATAAAAAATCTTAGATTACAGTATTTTTTCTTTTGCCACAATGAACGTTTTATATTACAAGGTTTGTTAATAAAAATACAAACAAACTGAAGAAACTGGAAGAACATTGATGTCAAACGAATAAGCGTCTTTATTCACCCTGAATTTTTGTGAAATCAACATATTTTACACAAAAACTAAATGTTGTGACTTTCCTTTGTGTATTATGTCTGGATAATCTCGTTTCAATGACCAACTTAATCAGCCATCATGATGATGTTCCACCTTCCCTGATACTTCCTCTTAATTTCCCTGATGTCTTGATGAATGATGAAACCTTCCCCTTGTTCTTCGCTTATGGTACCGACGTGTTTAAGGAAAGAGTCAATATGTGAGTGTACAAAATGAACTTTCAAGCTCATTTTACATCCAACTCTATGAATTTTATCGTGTATGTTACTGACAATATTTTCATAATTTGGGTTTTTGTTGTTTTCTATAAATTTGTCAATAACATCTTTAAAGGTAATCCAAGCTTCTTTTTCAACATTCCTCACTATCATTTCAAACTGTTCATCCAAAGTCAGTTTTCTAATCTGAGGTCCAATAAAAGCAAATCTATTGTTTAAATTTCGATTCTGAAAGAGATGGAAATTGCCCACATAGATATTTGAAATAGCCGTCTTCTTTGTCTGTGACTTTTAGAGGCTGCTTCATCAAGCCCAGTTTTATGCAAAGTGGAGGTAGTAGGACTTTCTCTGTGTCGACCACACTTCATGTTCAATAGTTTTCTATCCTGGTGTCCGGGTGGCCATTATTTTTTTATCCAGTGCTGATATCGTGTTCTATTGTCCCATTCACACAAGGAAACAGGTTAACTTTGTATAACAGGATTGTTGACCAAACAATATACAAAGAATTTTTAAGTCCCCACAAAGCAGCCAACCATGTTTTGTGTTCGATTTTATTAAGAAGTTAGAAACAAATTTACACAACCTCTTGTTGCCACAGCGACAAATAAATAATATTAAAAATAACGTCACAAACAAATAATATGTATAAAAACCACGCCGTGTGGCCTGTTAAACGTTTATATAAAAGCAGTGTGTTTCTTGTGAATTCTAGAACGATCGATAAATCCATCACGTCGCAATTGGCCTAGATAACCAGCGATTGATAAAATTTTAAGCATAACAAAATGTGAATCTGTTTAATTGAAAATGATTGGCCTCTGTTAAAGTACACATGGCATTTTGTGACATATACGTACGTGATAGAGAAAAATGATATCACTTTCGAATTCAGCGTTTAGGAATTACTGTAAACATATAAAAAAACACTAGAACCATCGCAAGCTTCTTTAATAGACCAAATCCGTTTTAAATATTCACTGAACAAGAAACATTAATTTTAGAATGGTTTAAATATTTTATATCCAAGACGTAACATAAGACTGAAACATCTTATTTAAATATATAATACTTGGAATAATAACTGAAGTTTATAAGGAAGACAATTACTACGGATATACAAACCATCTAACGCATGAAAAATAACTATTAGATTATAATCAGCCGGTGTAAGGCCTATAAATATACAGAAAGTCATATTATACCTACAAGTACGGATATGCAAACCATCTAACGCATGAGAAATAACTATTAGATTATAATCAGCCGGTGTAAGGCCAATAAATATACAGAAAGTCATATTATACCTACAAGTACGGATATGCAAACCATCTAACGCATGAGAAATAACTATTAGATTATAATCAGCCGGTGTAAGGCCAATAAATATACAGAAAGTCATATTATACCTACAAGTACGGATATGCAAACCATCTAACGCATGAAAAATAACTATTAGATTATAATTAGCCGGTGTAAGGCCTATAAATATACAGAAAGTCATATTATACCTACAAGTACGGATATGCAAACCATCTAACGCATGAGAAATAACTATTAGATTATAATCAGCCGGTGTAAGGCCTATAAATATACAGAAAGTCATATTATACCAAGAAGTAGCAGTTTGAATTTCAATTAATACAAACCAATTGCTCATAATTCATAATATCAAAAGTCTTTTTTAATAAAGGCTTTTCGGAATTTCTTTAAATTACATCATCAGTGTTGTTTGTTTGTTTTTGACGCAAAGCTACACGAGGGTTATTTGCATTAGTCGTCCCTAATTCAGCAGTGTAAGACTAGAGGGAAGGCAGCTAGTCATCACCACCCACCGCCAACTCTTGGACTACTCTTTTACCAACAAATAGTATGATTGACCTAACATTATAACGCCCCCACGGATGAAAGGGCGAGCATGTTTAATGCGACGGGGATTCGAACCCGCAATCCTCAGATTAATTATTATAAAAGTAGAATAACATAACAAACAAGAAGTTTCTTCTATTGTCTATTCTTTACTACAGCTATGTTTTTAGTGGTTATAGTACTATAGAAGTTAAATGAGATAACAGACAAGTAGTTTCTTCCATTGTTGTCAACTTCCTGCGGCTATGTTTCTAGTAATTATATTATTATAAAAGTAGAATAAGCTAACACACAAGGAGTTTCTTTCATTGTTGTCTGCTTCCTGAGGCTATGTTTCTAGTAATTATATTATTATAAAAGTAGAATGAGGTAACACACAAGAAGTTTCTTTCATTGTTGTCTGCTTCCTGTGGCTATGTTTCCAGTAATTATATTATTATAAAAGTAGAATGAGGTAACACACAAGGAGTTTCTTTCATTGTTGTCTGCTTCCTGAGGCTATGTTTCTAGTAATTATATTATTACAAAAGTAGAATAAGCTAACACACAAGGAGTTTCTTTCATTGTTGTCTGCTTACCGCTCCTAGGTAATATTCTTCACGAACTCATGCCTAAATTATCTGGTGAATCGATTATTTTTCAAAAGCTTTCTCGTTGCTGGAAAAACTAAACGTCAAAGGCATTTGGCTATTAAGAATTTGCAGCACCAATATTTAACAGTTTACTGTGTAGCCAAGGCAACCATAAGATAATTTGATGTAGCTATGTTGTACGGCAGACTTAAGAGGATCGAATCAATATTTAAGACAAAATATAGCGTTTTGAATGCGTGATAACTTTTTATTTTACAGACATCACCACGTAGTAAATACACCATTGTAATTAAGTCTAACTATTATTATTTAAATATTTTCACAACTCTTCTAGCAGAATTTATTAAATAAACGTCTTCTACACGCATCCTATGATGTTCACTAAACAAATAGAGCATTTCGAAAGTTACGCGTCGAGTACTTAAATAACTGAACATCGAATATAAGCCGTTATTTGTAAATATTAGATGAGATTCATTACAGTGAAGACATAAAAGCGTAATTTAGGAGAAAAGTATTAAATGCAACTGTATAATTGGTGTTTTCACTCTGTTCTGTTACAGAGTTATATTTGACGAGTCAGAATAAACAAACAAGGTAAACAACAGAAGTTAAAAACATTATGGTTATTGGACCCTTATTTTTAAACAAATGATACCACTAAAAGAAGATAACATGTATTCCTATTGTACAAATACTTTCATAAAGAGAATAGAATATCAACAACATAATAATGTTTATCTCACTAGGCCCAACTTTGCATCACGAAACACAATGAAAAATTATGCCAATATCTTTTTTTATGTTATAATGTGACATGTATCTATTGTACAAGTACCTCTTGAATGTCTATTGTGAAAACTATCTATTGTACAAGTACCTCTTGAAGGTCTATTGTGAAAACTATCTATCTATTCTACAAGTACCTCTTGAAGGTCTATTGTGAAAACTATCTATCTATTCTACAAGTATCTCTTGAAGGTCTATTGTGAAAACTATCTACCTATTCTACAAGTACTTCTTGTAGGTCTATTGTGAAAACTATCTATCTATTTTACAACTACCTTCTTAAGATATATTATGACATCTGTCTATTTTACAACTACATTTTTATGGTATACTGTGACATCTATCTATTTTACAACTACCTTTTGAATGGTATATTGTAACATCTATCTATTTTACAACTACCTTTTGAATGGTATATTGTAACATCTATTTTATTACGACATTTTTGATGGTATAATGTGACATCTATCTATCTATCTTTTCATTATATAATGTGACATTATCTCTCTATTATGCTACTACCTTTTTGATGGTAAAACGTGACATCTAACTATCTATCTATCTTCTGACTATATATTTATTACATATTGTGACAACTATATATCTATTTTACTTCTACCTTTCTATGGTATATTGTGTCTATCTTGTCACTACTTCTTCATTACATAATGTGACATCTATCTATGTATTTTGCTACTACATTACGATGATATATTGTGACATCTATCTATATATCTTGTTACTACATTTTCATTATATAATGTGACATCTACATATCTATTTTACTTCTACCTTTTTATGGTATAATGTGAAATCTATCTATTTTGTTACTAGATTTTTATTATATAACGTTACATCTATCCATGTCAGTAACAAAAAGAATACAATTCTAACATTAAACTAAATTCGTTTTATTATATATATGTCACTATAATGAGCTTAGTTCATAGATTGTTTAGGGCTAGTACGCATAATGAAATTTGGTTAAATTGACTCTCTATTGTAAAAACACCAGTATAGAGTTGAAAGTCGTTTGAATTCTCATTCTTATAATTGGTAGATGACCATTAGTTCATGAATTCTTGTGTTTTTACAACTTGTAGTTGACCATTATTTCATGAATTCTTGTGTTTTTACAATTGGTAGTTGAACATAATTCCACGAATTCTTGTGTTTTTACAACTTGTAGTTGACCATTATTTCATGAATTCTTGTGTTTTTACAATTGGTAGTTGAACATAATTCCACGAATGCTTGTGTTTTTACAATTGGTAGTTGACCATCATTTCATGAATTATTATGTTTTTACAACTTGTAGTTGAACATAATTTCATGAATTATTGTGTTTTTACAATTTGTAGTTGGCCGTCATTTCAACCAATCTTCATTGTAATGTAAGCCACATCGGATTCTCTGCTGAGTCCACCGAGGAAACTCGAACCACTGATTTTACTGTTGTAAATCCGTAGACTTACATCTGTACTAGTGGGGGCTTCACTGTAATGAGCTTATTTATACCTAACTGCGGATCTTCTAAAATAGATATTTACAAACATTTCTTGCTTTGTAGAATATCACAAAGTTAAAATGAATGACGTATAATTATCACACATTGACACAAGTATATGAAGCTGTTGAATTAAACACAAGAAGTAGCACATTGTGTAACATAACGTTTTATATTAATACACATATTATTTTAATATTTTGATTATAATAGCAATGTTAAAATGCAAAGAATGGTAAAACAGTCAAATAACGAATTATGGTTCTTATATCAGTGAAATATCGTATTCATAGCACAGTTGATTGTCTTGGTTGCAAGTCAAACCTTAGTAAGATAAATGTTAAAACGTAAGCTAGAACTTCAAGAAAAACGTTTTAAAAACAAAAAGTAATATTAAAGACAAAAAAAAATCAAGAGCGTGTTCTAAATTTTATAAACTTGTCTTAATTTGTCATTTAAGTAAGCTTTAAATACGTACTTACCAACGTGAATAGGCTTAGCATAAATGGGCACCTTTAAGAGTAAGAATGCTAGTCCAACAAACCGTATCTTCAACCACTTCTGAATTTTGGCCATCTGTATCAAATAAATTCAAATATTTTAGAAGTACGTGCAATATTATGAAAGGCAAATGAATACAAGATGCTTCCAAATCTTATTTAACATAAATTTTATTTTTATGTTAATGTGTGAAGTTTGTAGGAAAAAAATATGTTGGACATAAATCCCGATAACAGCCTTGTTCCTTGCTCAAACAACTTATATAAATCTATCAAACTCTTTTGATGCATTAAGAGAACCAGAGTTTAGCACTTTAGGAATTTTATTATTTACATGTGATGATGTAATACAATACAGCTTTTATAAAAAAGATTAAATTTTAGTTGAACAATTTCTTACAGCTCTGTGACTTACATTTAATAATTAAGTATTAAGAAAACAGTCTAGTGATTTTGCACACTGCGTAAGTTTATATTAGAAAACTTGCATCAGTAGCACATATAATGGAAACTGAAAAAATGTATCTTTGGAGGCTGGTCATCACGAATTTCAAAGAAGCTTCAATAGAACTTAGTTCAGAGTGTGCTGGAAAGCTAGCGGTAGGGTAAATAGGATGTTAGGTTCTATCTGCAGAAATATTGAATAAAAGTCTAACGAGGTTATAATTTCATTGTATATGTCATTGGTTAGGCCACGTTTGGAATACTGTGTTCAGTCTTGGACTCCTTACCTTAGGAAATACATTTAATTGTCGGAAAAGGTTTAGAGAAGTGTGACTAGAATGGTGCCTGTGACGGAGGTGTTGTCATATTAGAGACTGAAATCTCTCAAATTGTTTTCTCTTGAAAAAGAAGAGCTATGGGGGATCTGATTAAGGTATTTAAGACCGTACAGAAAATTGATAGTGTTGTTACATAATCTGTTTTATATTTAGCAGTGAGAATAATAAGACTAGGGGACACAAATGTGAATTTTGACAGGGTAGGAGTCATCTTTAAGTAAAATAGTTTTATATTCCAGCAGGATGATTAAACATCGGAATGAGTTGCCTTCAAATGTTATAGAGGGAGTAAATTTAAATTTGTTTTAGAGCTTGATGTTAAGAATATTGAGATAAGTGCTGCAACCTGTAGTTAGGATTTTTTTTTTTTTTTTGTACATGTGCTCTCAATGAATAAACACGTATCAACACTTGATACATATATAAATGATAAGGATTGGCTTTAAGGTTTCTTGTTTGTTTAATTTAGTTAAGAATGAAGAACAGTCGAGATGGACCAACAGATCTCGTGTTGTCCCAAAATATTATGTTATAACCAACAGATAAACCAGTAATAAGAATAGATTTAGGTCCAACACTATTCACATCATTCACAGAATGTTTCAGATCCATCTATTTAGAAATACTAAACAGATAAATACAAAGAGATTGTTTACTAAACCTCTATTTAACACACAATATTCAGAGGATTACTTCTGAATAATTGATACTTTCTTATATGAAAGATGAAAGTGAGCAAATCATATTTCTACGCTTCTGGAAGAACCAACCATGACAACTGCAATAACACAAACACGAGAAATGTAGTATAAATATTGCCCAGCAGTGTCTGTTAACATCAGCAGAAAATATGGTTCAATATTACTCAGCAGTGTCTGTTAACATTAGCAAGAAATGTAGTTAAATATTACTCAACAGTGTCTGTTAATATTAGCAAGAAATGTGATTAAATCCTTGTCAGCAGTGTCTGTTAACATTAGCAAGAAATGTGGTTAAATATTACTCAGCAATGTCTGTTACCATTAGCAGGTATTTGTAATCATTTGAGTTGTCCTCTAGTACCTCACGATTTGGTCTGAAATCCTATGAAAGTAACAACCGGGTTTCAATATTTGTCTTGGACTCAATACAGATAGCCCATTTTGTAACTTTAGGCTTAAAAACAAATAAGAGCGGTTTTAAGCTTCTGAATGATAAGTGGGAGCATGAGAGAAACTGACCACTTTACAGTATAATGTGAGGATTTACATTAAGCAAGGAATATTATAATGTAAGAAAAACTATAAATCGAATCATAACACAAAGGAATAAAAACATTACTGTTATTAGAATTAGCTACTTAGAAAACTTTGGTTATTTGTAGAACGGAAAATTACATGTCTGATAAATACATTCTTACAGTGACCAAGTGACACGATAATAGGAAAGCTTAGCTATTGTGCATATTTTATATATGCCTAAATACATTGATGAATATGAAAAATAAGAAGCTTTGAATTAAAGTAATGAGTGAATACTTGATAGTCCATCACTTATTAACACGAATGTGAATTATATAATTCTCTAATAAAGTATATTAGAATGTGGTATATCCTCGGTAAAGGTAAATCAAATAATGTGTGGCTGTTATTAAAAACCTGAGAAATTACATTAATTGTAATATTATTGGGGTAAGTTCCAAAGAATGTCACTAGATGGTAATAGTTTTGTAGAACGCCACAGAAAAGTGAATAGTTCATACTATATCAATCAGAGGGTGTGATAATAGATTAATTATGTAACACTGACTTTATCCCTTCCAGCCGTGGGGGCGTTATAATGTTACGGTCAATCCCACTATTCGTTGGTAAAAGAGTAGCCCAAGAGTTGGCGGTGGGTGGTGATGACTAGCTGCCTTCCCTCTAGTCTTACACTGCTAAATTAGGGACGGCTAGCACAGATAGCCCTCGAGTAGCTTTGTGCGAATTCAAAAACAAACAAACAAACACTGACTTTATTGGAAAGTCATGTATTTTGATTATAATATTAATATGTTAATTGACATTTTTCTGTACCATATTATAACAAATAATTTTTTTTAATTATACGTTAAAATTATTCATAAAATAATGTACTTAAATTATTTACCCAACGGATTTCTAAAGACTCAGCCTCTAATTACAAAAGTTGTGTTATAACGAATTTTGTTTATATATATTCGTTGCGAAATCTAGAAAACAAATTTTATTTCTGTACAATCGCCATGGTCAACTTTCTTGTATTTTGGATAAATGTCCATATAGTACAAGAGTAAATGAAGTGAACATTTTTAGGATTAGTCGAGTTTATTCAACTATAACTTTTTAGTGGGTTTCAATAACCAGGGTGAGGACATAAACTACTGTGCACCTTTTTAAAAAAACAACAACAAATGTACAAGGTATTTCACGGTTATTATATTCAATAATTTTTAAATCCACGTAATTCTTAAAATGAAATGTTAAAAAGTATACAAAATCAAGAGTTTTCAATAGAATTAACATTTGAAAGGTCAACATAATGATCGGAAATCTTCTGTACACAAAACTGTGTCCAATTGTGAAAGTAATGTTTTTCGTAACGAGTTTTTCTGTTACACATAATCATAATTAAGGAAAATATACAGCAGCAATTTATACTTTGCCAAATGACAATTTGTATCCAAGTATCGTATATTCTAAACATATTAAATACTATATATTTTTTGTAAAATAATTCAAATCACAAAAGTAATGCACCAAAACAAATCTTTCACTTGTTAACTGTAATAAATAAGTACGTAACTTGTGCCTCTTTACGTTTCGAAAACTGTAACTCTTTATGTAAAACGTTTTATTTTGAAATAAAAGTATTAAAACCTTTGCTAGATTGTTGATACACCAATACAGTAAGATACGAATAACTAGAACATTTTTAAACTCACAAACTTTGTAATTTAGCAGTATAATTTTATGTTCTAAACTGAATAAAAATAACAAATGAAAGACTAGTTCATTTGTCAAAACACTAAAAAAAATATATAAAGGTAGTTACTTCGTCTTGTGACATAACTCATAGTTTAAATTACATGGACAACAGATTAAGAACTCTAGACACGTTCCTTCATGTGGCCCCTCAGTGGCACAGTGGTATGTCTGCGGACTTACACTAAAACCGGGTTTCGATACCCGTGGTGGGCAGAGCACAGATAGCCCATTGAGTAGCTTTGTGCTTAATTCTAAACAAACAAACAAACAAAATCCTTCACGTGTATTAATTTAAGTAAATTGCGTGAACCCCTTTATAACTATTTTAATTTTTATAATTCTTTATAGCTAAAGTATGGTGCAAGATTAGGCGTACGTTCGTTTAAAGTTCGGTTAACATAATTTATTACGACCATGATTTTACCAGCACAGGTATCGTGGAGTTTAGTTTAGTTTAATTATGGTAAACACTAAGGTTCGTATTTCGATATGTATAAATCAAACAGTAACATTTATTACCTCGTTAAAAATGGTTGTCAGAAAAGTTTTTATATCCATTATTTTTCACACGATAAACGTGCTTTGTTATTTATTGCCTTGCTTTGAAACCATATGAGAGTGCGTGGGTAAATTCAAGCCCCTGAGTTCCTTGTGCTCCAAAGTGTCCATTTTTTCTCTTTCATAAAAAATACGTCAACAACCATGAAAATATACACCATGGCTTTCTCAGCTCGAGTTATTGTAATAAAAATAAAATAGGATATTTCATCTTAAAATCAGTTTTAAATCAGGTTAAAATTTTACCCGAGAGGCAACTCACAATCCCCATAGTTTCTGTTAACACACACTCAAACTAAAAAAAGAGTGTATTCGATATTTGAAAAGTAATATTTTGTCAGTAAACTCCTACCCTTTTAATATCGGTAATATATTACCGTTTGTAACCATAACAGTTCTTTATTGTTGACTATTTTAATTACATAAGAATGTCTTATCGTTTCATTGTTATGATACAATAAGAATGTCTTATCGTTTTATTGTGATGATACAATAATAATGACTTATCGTTTCATTGTTATAATACAATAAGAATGGCTTATAGTTTCACTGTTATCATACTATAAGACTGTCCTTTTAAAACCTTTTAAATACACATCGTCTCTACTTTCTTATAAAACCATAGACACTTCATGTAACTTTTTTCATATCTACATTGTCACTATAACCGTGTTATTTCATGTTTTTACTTGATACTTCTCTGTTATGAAAAATATTAATAAAAAAACTAGAAAACAACAACATTTTGATCAAAATAGTTTAAATAAGCGAAATTTTCTGTTGTTTTTATTTGTAAAAAACAGACAAAACTTTATAATGTTCTGTAACATACTATCTTGTATTTGAGCTCAGCTTTTTTATCTAATTAAAAAAACTGAAAAACATTTTCTTACCTGTAGATGGAAGTTCTTTTCCGTCTTTGTTTATTAGTGTTTATGGTAACACCACTGTTTGCACTTCTTTTATGGGCACTTTTCTCACACAAGAACGAACGAACAAGTAATCGATGTGGGCAGTGACAATAAAGGCGGTTGTAGGTGTACACGCTAGGTAGACCTATCGCCAGAGTTTCTAATATTTTGTCATCTTGTTCGTTTGGAAACTGCATACACTAGTAATGATGTTTCGGTCAGTCAAATTATTGATGTAGATTCTTGTAGAAACCTGGAGAATTACCAACACTGTTCAGGTCCTAATATATTGTCCCAACAAGTAACAGGACGTGACATAAAATAAATTCAAACAAGAACTTGGAAAATAACTAGGGTAAACAGAGAACAAAAAACTAAAGGGACTCTCATTAGAGTGCATACCTCCGCCATGCAGCCTTATTCATATTTGGCCCTGAAAAATACGCAAATCTATCTAAATGTCATTCTTGATGAAGTCTGACAATGAAAAATAATATTCTAAATATGTCTACCAAGTTTCGTCAAAATTCGATTATTTTTGACTGAATTATAGAACACAAATAGTGTATTGTTTTTGAATTTCGCACAAAGCTACTCGAGGGCTATCTGCGCTAGCCGTCCCTAATTTAGCAGTGTAAGACTAGGGGAAAGCAGCTAGTTATCACCACTCACC
Source organism: Tachypleus tridentatus (assembly GCF_004210375.1). Lineage (NCBI taxonomy): Eukaryota > Metazoa > Arthropoda > Merostomata > Xiphosura > Limulidae > Tachypleus > Tachypleus tridentatus. Next base: position 8,450,629 of record NC_134829.1, on the reverse strand, counting down.
GCCAACTCTTGGGGCTACTCTTTTACCAACGAGTAGTGGGATTGACCGTCACATTATAACGCCCCCACGGCTGAAAGGGTGAGCATGTTTGGCGCGACGAAGATGCGAACCCGCGATACTCAGATTCAGCCTTAATAATCTTGGCCATGCCGGGCCTACACAAATAGTGTAAAAAAATATTCTTTGTTTTAACACATAGGAATTTTTTTTTTTTAAATTTTAGTGACCTTATTTTGATCCTGGTCTTTAACCTTGACCTTTTAAAGACAACTCACTTCTAAGTTTGATCATAGTCTAAAGGTAAATCAACTTTCTATTTAACCATTTTGAGAAATCATGTTGTGAAATACACACAGGGATAAAAATATAATATCCGTCAACTCACGTGACGGACGTAAAGAAATATGGAAGTGGCACCTGTAGATGTGAGAAAGAGATAGTATTCATTTGTGTTCATTGTACATTCAAAAAAGGAAAAACATCTTGCCAGATACAAACACATTTAAACTACTAAACATATAATAGGAAACATTTATTAAACGTTTCGGAATCCTCACACTTCCATCATAGGTAATACAGAGGTACATAAGATATTTGTAATTACAACATAAGTATATATAAATAATTACTAAACAATAGCCCCCAGGGGTTCAGCGGTATGTCTGCGGACTTACAACGCTAAAATCCGGCTTTCGATACTCGTAGTAGGCAGAGCACAGATAGCCCATTGTGAAGCTTTGTGCTTAATTCAAAACAAACCAAACAATATAAATATGAGCCGAGAAAATGTGGCACAACTGACATAATTATGTTTCTTTGTATTTGAATTTTGCACAAAGCTAAAACAAAGACCAGGACTTCTGGAATAATGTTATTTGGACAGATGAGTTCAAAATTGAATTATTTGGACACCAGCACAGAGGACATGTTTGGCGTAAACCAAATACAGCATTCCAGGAAAAGAACCTCATACCAACTGTGAAGCATGGAGGTGGAAGTGTCATGGTTTGGGGCTGCTTTGCTGCAGCAGGACCTGGATAGCTCACAATCATAGAATGCACCATGAATTCTACTGTGTATCACAGGGTGCTTGAGTATCATGTGAGTCCATCTGTACGAAAATTAAAGCTGAAGCGGAACTGGACCCTGCAACACGACAATGACCCAAAACATACCAGTAAATCCACCAAGGACTGGTTGAAAACTAAGAAATGGAGAGTCCTGGAATGGCCGAGTCAAAGCCCAGATCTTAATCCCATTGAGATGCTGTGGGGTGACTTGAAATGGGCTGTACATGCAAGAAACCTCTCAAACATCTCACAGCTAAAAGACTTCTGCATTGAGGAGTGGGGCAAACTTTCTTCAGAACAGTGTCAGAGACTAGTAGATGGCTACAAGAAGCGTCTCACTGCCGTTATCTCATCCAAAGGGGGTAACACTAGCTATTAGGGGGTAGGGTGTCCTTACTTTTTCTTCAGTTAGAATATGCATTTTTGTAGAATAACATTTACAGAAGATCTTGAAAAGTCTTTTCTTCAGTTTTAATTGTTTAGTTATATTCCTATAATCTCTCAGTATTGTTAAAATTGAGATTAAATATCTATATATCCAAAAATGTTACAAAAATACACAGATTTTTATAGGGTGTCCTAACTTTTTCACATGACTGTACATTACTATCCTTCTGTTAAATATATAAATATATATATACAAGTATTATGCTCATTGTGAAGGTTAAACGACAATAGTACTAGTTCTTTTCTTGCCTTATTTGATGGTTAATGCTGTGCTTTGTAGCAGTATGTGACATTGTATCTGCTGTATGACTTGAAGATTTAAACACAACTGTGAACTACGATACCCTAATAGCAATACCTGTACGTGTAAAGTAAGTTAGTAACAGTAGCGCTAAAACTGTTTTCAGTCTTTAAATATTACAATTTACAGAAACTTTCACGTTATATGTAACTAAACAGTAAGTTGTTAGGACTTAAATCTACAAAATACGATTACCATCAAAACTTAAAACTATAATATCCACATCTGTTATTCAGCTAAGATTTCAAAAGTCTTAACGTGTTTTGTTTTTCTAATTACAGTGCTATTGTTATTTTTTATGTAACATTTGCTAGCTGGTGTTAAAAATTGTGACTACGAAATTAACAGATATTGATTTATAAAATTATCAACCTAATATGTCTAAGGCGAGGAAAATGGTCTGAAGCTAGAAATATTAATCTTGACAAAGGACTTTTCAGTATTTTGTTTGTTTCTTCATTAATATATTGTTTTATTTCATATCATTTGTTGCACTTTTTATTCTTAAAATATTTCTTATTCAGCAATTATATTATTAACAATAATAATTCATAACCTCGTTATAGCAGATTTATTACCATACTTAAACTTTTAGTTAAACTACATTGTAAAAGAGATACATTAAAATGTCTGCTAAATAGTGCATAAAGACGTTATGATTATAGGTAGTGTTAATACATCCAATCGTAATTTTCTCAGACTGATTTGTAAAGAGATTTTGCAAAATTTATTGGCTTCCCACAATGTTACTAATTTAAGCTGTATCTAAATTTTGATTTTGATTGAGAATTTTTATTGTGTAATTCTAGAACATTTCAAATAGAAGGATTCTTTGTGACATAAATATTATTACTTTTGTGTAACTTTTGTCAACAATAGTTTTAAACTATTAAACGACACAAAAGATTTGAAACATTACATTATAAAGTTTGTTTGTTTGAATTTCGCACAAAGCTACTCGAGGGCTATCTGTGCTAGTCGTCCCTAATTTAGCAGTATAAGACTAGAGAGAAGGCAGCTAGTCATCACCATCCACCGCCAACGCTTGGGCTACTCTTTTACCAACGAATAGTGGGATTGAACGTCCTATTATAACGACCCACAGCTGAAAGGGTGAGCATGTTTGGCGCGACGGGGATGCGAACCCACGACCCTCAGATTACTAGTCGCATGCCTTAACACACTTGGCCATGCCGGGCCTTACATTATAAAGAATGTTATTTTCTTTCAGCACGTAGTTAAATGCCAAGTAAATAAAATTATGACAAGAATTGTAATATTGTTTTAAAATAAACATTGGATGTAGTGAAAGCAAAATAATGTTTCTTCAACATTGCATCCTTAAGCTATTGCTAAAGTACAGGATTATGCGTAGAGATTTTAAA